>NC_133617.1:89500056-89803389 GCF_048593235.1 Sminthopsis crassicaudata
AAGTCAAGACCACTCTGCTGACATTTATACTCTTCAAAAAGAAAGACAAATAATATTGACTCCCAATCATTCTAATCTTGGTAAATACTCTAAACTTCCTCCTCTCCTTAATCTCCTATTTCAACCATCAATCATTCTCCCTGAAATTAGATTCCCATTTTTTTCCTAAAAAAGACTTAGGCCATCCATCTGACACAGCTTATTTTTATATAAGACCTCAAAATCTTATGTACTCAACTATCCTCTTTCCTCCTTTGCTCCAGTTACAGTAAATTAGATAGTCCATTTTCTTTTTAACTAAAGATGACTTCATTCTTGCCCTTGATCCATTACCCTCTGTCTCCTTCAATATCTTGATGAAACAGTCCTTTCACTTAATCTTTAATCTCTTTTATTCTACTACCACTCTCTCCTGTTTTGAGAAACATATCCTGTCCTATAACACAAAACAAGTTAGAACTTTCTCTTGTAGGGGGATCTGCTCAAGTTCAATTCCTTTTTATTGTTTAATGACAAGAATGTATAATCTGCATTTGTTGATCCTACATTTTACCACAATATATTTATCCTCTCCAACAATCTGCTGACAATGTTTTGTTTTTTTCCTGAGTGGTCACTGGTGGTTGCTTAATTGTCAAAGTCAATAATATTTTTATCCTCTTTGGTTTCAGTGGAGCTTGTGATAGTTACTATGTTGAATTGTTTCAGTCATGTTCAACTCTTTGTGACTCCATTTGGGATTTTCTTGGCAGAGATATTGGAGTGGTTTGCCATGTCCTTCTCCAGCTCATTTTATAGATCAGGAACTGAGGCAAACAAAGTTAAATGACTGCCTAGGGTGATTCAGCTACTTTCTGAGCTGTGTGAACTTAGATCTTCCAGACTCCAGCCCTGAGTTCTATTCAGTCCCTTAAATTTGCTAAGCATTCTTTTAACCTGGATAATTTCTCCTATTTTTTGACTTCTTCAAAAATATTCTGTGCTCATTCTTCTATCAGACTGACCACTCTTGTCTCATTCACATCTTTTTAGAATCATCTTAGTTCTTCCCCCTATATTTGGCTCTGACCTAAAGACCTGTCATGAATAAACTTCTGTGTTTTTTTTTTATATCCAAATCCTTGTTTACCTCCTTAACTCCCATAAATTCAGGTACTGTCTCTATATAGATGAAAAAAAATGTCTCTCTATAGTTTTTATCCCTTTTCTGAATAGCAGTCTCACAGTTTAATCTGCCATCCATATATGATGAGTTGTCCCATTGTATATGAAATTTTAGATCCTTTATTTCAAATGAATCAAATTCTGCCTAAATATTCCATCTTAACTTCTATATTTTTCATGATTTCATCATGAAAAAAGTATATTTCAACCCCTGCCTAATTGTGAAGGCCTACAATTCCACTACTGAAATCTCTGTGTGTTTCTGACTGTCTCTTCCATTCCTTCATTCTCTCTACCTAGGTTATCCTATGACCCCAATTCAGGCCTGCATTACTTCCTACTCTTTGTCCATTGTAATAACTTTTTAATCTTAATGTTTAATGTTACATACATATTTTCTACTAAATCAAGCAATGTAATACATGAAAAAAAAAGGAGAGTAATAATCTGTTTAACAAAAAGTTTCTATTTATCTGTAACTTAATATATAGTTTTCTCAATAGGAGGAGCATCACCTTTACTTCTTATTGCGGTTGGTGGCAGGGTGAGGTGTTTGAAGTTGGTACAGGAGATAAGTACATATATATATATATATATGTGTGTGTGTGTGTGTGTGTGTGTGTGTGTGTGTGTGTGTGTGTTATCATTCTGACAATTTGTTTTTATGCTTTGTCTTTCCCCAGTATCTCCTCTTTCGTTGTCCCTAACATTCCTCCAGTTTCATGCTAATCCACTAAGAAAGGTGAAGATTTTATATCTAATGTTTTTGAAAGAAATCTCTGGATCTATAAACTATTTTGGAAATGCATGCTGAATAGTTTTCCACTCATAGCACTTCGTACCACTATAGCTGAATGAGAAACAAGAACTGTAACAGCTTATTAATTGTCCTCATTTGTCTTTTTAGAATTTTTGCTCTATATGTCATTTTCCATATGTCTGCCACAATATTTTTTGTCATAAGTAGTTCCAATTTATAGAATGATCCTAATTTGTGTGTGTACAAAAATATATAAATGCATACATATACAATGATGCATACTGATAGATACAAATATCTGTTTATATTTTTATGCAAATCTGTGTTCTCCCCACTCTTGCCTGACTTCAGGTTTGATTTCACATTCCTCCTCTGATTCCCTTCCAGTCAGTTAAATACAAAATCCAGGAGCAAGAGACAGTAATAGAAATTCCATTTAAAATAATTATAGACAAAATAAAATATTTGGGTGTTAACCTGCCAAGAAAAGAACACAAATACAGAAAACTTCTCATATAAATAAAGTCAGATTGAGATTATGAGTGGAGTCAAGGTGGTAAAATAAAGTCAGTGAGCTGCTGGAACTCTCCTAGTTTCTCTTACAGAGCATATGAAACCAAAACCAAGCCCCTGAACAGAGTCTGAGGGAAAGAAACCCCTCTCCAGCTCAAGATGGACTAGAAAGGCTTCAATAAAGGTCACTCTCACTGGAGTGAAAAGGAGAGATAAATTCTGGGAAAGCAGGTGAGAGGGTCTTAATCACAGCAAATCAGAACTAAGACCCTCAGCCCTGGATCATCAGAGGAGCATAGCAGGAGGGCAGATAGGGAAACTCTGGGAAACTAGGCTGTTTCCTAACAGAGGAGGCAAAGCTGCCCCTGCAAACACAGCAGAGTGCTGTGCTCAAAGCCAAGGCTCAGAGCTGTACAGGAAGCTTGGGACAGAGCTATCTATATCCTAGGAGCAGAGATTAACCACAAAAATAAAAATAAAGAGAAAATACCAAAAGAAAGGGAAAGAAAATGAGGAAGAAATAGAAAAGAACCTTGATCATAGGAAGCTACTCTAGTGACAGGGAAGACCAAAAAACAAAGATGAGAGCAGAATGTCCACAAAAGAAATCTCTTCTCTTGCTCTTTCTCTCTCTTTTCTTCTCTTTTCTCTCCTCTCCTCTCTCCTCTCCTCTCTCGTCTTCTCTGCTTTCTCACCTCTCCTTTTCTCTTGCTTCTCTTCTTTTCTCTCTCTCTGTATCTCTCTCTTTGTTTTTGTGGCTGTTTTTCATTATTTTTTTTTATTAAAGCTTTTTATTTTCAAAACCTATGCATGGATAATTTTTCAACATGGACCCTTGAAAAACTTTGTGTTAGAAATTTTCCCCTCCAATTCCTCACTACTTCCCTTAAATGGCAAGTAATACAATATACACTAAATATGTTAAAATTTATGTTAAATCCCAGATATGTATACATATTTGTATAATTATCTTGCTGCACAAGAAAAATCAGGTCAAAAATGGTTAAGAAAACAAAATACAAGAAAACAAACAAAAAGAGTTAAAATGCTATGTTGTGATCTGCACTCAGTTCCCACAGTCCTCTCTCTGGCTATAGATAGAGATGGCTCTCTTCATCACAAGACCATTAGAATTGTAAAATTGTTCTGAATCATCTCATTGTTGGAAAGAGCCACATTCATCAAAATTGATCATCATATAATGATGTTACCCTGTACAATGATCTCCTGGTTCTGCTCATTTCACTCAGCATCAGTTCATGTAAGTCTCTCCAGGCCTTTTTGAAATCATCCTGTTGGTCATTTCTTATAGAACAATAATATTCCATAATATTCATATACCACAATTTATACAGCCATTCTCCAACTGATGGGCATCTATTCAGTTTCCAATTTCTGGCCACTACAAAGAGGGCTGCCACAAACATTTTTGCACATGTGGGTCCCTTGAGATATAAGCTCAGTAGTAGCACTGCTGGGTCAAAAGGTATGCACTGTTTGGTATTTTTTTGTGCATACTTCCAAATTGTTCTCCAGAACAATTAGATTCATTCACAACTCCACCAACAATGCATCAGTGTCCTAGTTTTCCCACATGCCCTCCAACATTCATCATTATCTTTTCCTGTCATCTTAGCCAATCTTAGAGTTGTATAGTGGTATCATAGAGTTGTCTTAATTTGCATTTCTCTTATCAATAGTGATTTAGGGCACCTTTTCATATGATGAAAAATAGTTTTAATTTCTTCATCTGAAAATTGTCTGTTCATATTCTTTGACAATTTATCATTTAGAGAATGGCTTGAATTCTTATAAATTTGAGTCAATTCTGTATTTTAGAAATGAGGCCTTTTTCAGAACCCTTAAATATTTTCTCAATTTATTTCTTCCCTTCTAATGTTATCTGCATTAGTTTTATTTATACAAAAAACTTTTATTTTGTATAATCAAAATTATTTACTTGGTGTTCTATGAGTTCCAATTCTTCTTTGTTCACAAATTCCTTCCTTCTCCACAGATCTGAGAGGTAAACTATCCGATGTTCTAATTTGCTTTTAATATGTCTAAATCATGAACCTATTTTGACCTTATCTTAAGGTATTAGGTGTAAGTTAATGCCTAGTTTCTGGTATACTAGTCTCCAATTTCTTCAGCAGTTTTTGTCAAATAATGAGTTCTTATACCAAAAGCTGGGGTCTGCAGGTTTGTCAAATAGTAGATTGCTACATTTATTGAGATTATTTTGTTCTGTAAACTGCACCATTTGACTGTTTGATTACTCTATTTCTTAGTCAGTATCAAATGATACTGTCAAAACCAAATGGTTTTGACAACTACTGCTTTATAATATAGTTTTAGGTCTGGTACAGTTAGTCTATCTTCCTTGGCATTTTTTCATTAATTCCCTTGAAATTCTTGACTTTTTGTTCTTTCAGATGAACTTTGTTATTTTTCTAGGTTTATTAAAAAAATTCTTGGGAGTTTGCTTGATATGCACTAAATACATAGATTAATTTTGGTAGTATTGTCATTTTTATTATATTCACTCAGCTTACCAAAGAGCACTTGATATTTTTCCAGCTGATTAGATCTGACTTGATTTGTGTGGAAAGTGTTTTGTACTTGTGTTGATATAGTTCCTGACTTTCCCTTGGCGGATATATCCCCAAATATTTTGTACTATCAACAGTTATTTTAAATGGAATTCTCTTAGTATTTCCTCTTGCTGAATTTTATTGGTAATATATAAAAATGCTGATGACTTATGTGGATTTATTTCATAACGTGCGACTATGCTAAAGATGTTAATTGTTTCTAGTAAATTTTTAGTTGATTCTCTAGTATTGTCTAAGAATATCATCATATTGGAGCAGCTAGGTGACGCAATGGATAAAGCACCAGCCCTGAAGTCAGGCAGATCTGAGTTCAAATCTGGTCTCAGACACTTAACACTTCCTAGCTGTGTGATCCTAGCCAAGTCACTTAACCCCAATTGCCTCATGGGGATAAAAAAGAACTAAATAGAAAATTTAATCTACAAATACAGCACTCAAGAGAAGCATAGAAAGGTAAGGAAAGAGGAAATATACAGTTAAAAGTTAAACTATTTATATCCCTAGATAGGAAAACAGTATCTTTAACTCTTCAGAATTATATCTGTCACTGGGACATTCAGAGAGGGGCATCACATGAGCTGAAGGTGTGGGTTTGAATGCTCCTTGATGTGATGATGTGAAACAAAAAGACATTAAGGGGTGGGAAATGATCTGTAGAGGAAAAAAAGAAGAAAGAGAAGTTTTAATGGAACAATTAGTTCTCATCAAGAGGCTCAGGGGCAAAAGGATGTGGGAAGAATATTATCTGAAGCTTGATCATATAACTTTTAGATCTAAGAGGGAATAGTTTAATCATTCAGTTGGGCATAGAAATTTACCTAACCCTACACCAAGAAGTAGGAAGATAAATAGGAAAAGAAAAAGAAGGAACTGAATCAAGAGAGGACAAAAACACTAGGGGGAAAGGTAAAACAAAGGGAAAGAGGTGATAAGAGATAAAATAATGGATGGAGAGTGGTTGAAAAAAACATTAATAAGGGGAGTGATAGGAGATAAAGTAGTGTGTAGGGTGGGTTAAAAAAAAAACACATGATTAAGGACAGGATGAAAAGAGAGAACAAAAGTATACACAGGAGAAAATAGGATGGAGAGAAATACAGAGCTAGAATTCATAACTGTTAATATGAATGGAATGAAATCTCCCAGAAAAAGTAAGTAGCAGCAGAGTGGATTAAAAAACAGTATCCTACAATATGTTGTTTACAAGAAACATGTCTGATACAGAGAGACAAATTCAGAATAAAGGTAAAAGGCTAGAACAGAATTTAATATGCTTCAGATGAAGTAAAAAAAAAAAAAAAAAAAAAAAAGCATTAATAGTAATTCTAATTTCAGATAAAGCAAAAGTAAAAATGGATCTTGTTTAAAAAGATAAGGAGGGAAAAGGTACACCTTGATAAAGGGTACCATAAATAATGAAGTAGTAACAATACTAAATGTGTATGCACCAAGTGGTAGAACAGGAAAATTCCTAGATTAAGATTTTAAGTCAGTTACAGGAAGGCATAACTTTTTAAACAAAACTATTAAGTTTCCTCTCTTGGAATCAGACAAATCTAATCACAAATTAAACAAGAAAGAAACTAGGGAGATTAATAGGATCCTAGAAAAGCTGGATATGATAGATTTCTGGAGAAAACTGAATAGAGACAGAAATGAATTCACCTTTTTTGGCAGTACATGGAACCTTCACAAAAATTGACCATGTATTAGAGCATAAAAACCTATCAAATACAAAAAGGCAGAAATAGCAAATGCATCCCTTTTAGACCACAATGCAACAAAAATTATATTCGATTAAGGGCCAGAACAAGATAGGCTAAAAACCAATTGGAAATTATTTAATTCTAAAGAATGGTCAAAATGGGTATATTATTTGGGCATAAAGAGTAAAACTAGAATCAAATAAGGAGAGAGAAATTTGTAGCCTGTATTTCTTATTAAGGCCTCATTTCTTTTTTTTTTTTTTTTTTTTTTTAATTCTTAATTTTTTTTTCTGGTTACGCATGTATATTAAACTTTTAAAATACACATTTCCTTATTAATCATGTTGAGAGAAAAATCAAAAGAAAAGGGAAAAACCATAGAAGAGAAAAAAAAAATTAGAAAAAAAATGAATATGGCATTTGTTAATTTACATTCAATATCCATAGTTCTCTTTCTAGATGCAGATGGCATTTTCTGTCTAATGTTTATTGGGATTGATTTGGATCACTGAATCACTGAGAAGAACCAAGTTTTTCATAGTTGGTCATTAAATGATCTTGCTATTGCTGCTTGCAATGTATTTCTGATTCTGCTTGTTTCACCCAGCATCTATTTATGTAAATCTTTCCAAGCTAAAGGAATCATTTCTAAAATATGTAAAGAATTAAGTCAAATTCATGAGAATATAATTCATTTTCCAATTGATAAGTGGTCAGATTATATGAACAGACAATTTTCAGATGAAATTAAAGCCATCTATGGTCGAAAATAATGCTCTAAATCACTATTAGAGAAATGCAAATTAAAACAACTCTGATTTATCTCTTCACACCTCTCAGATTAGCTAAAATGACAGGAAAAGTTAATGATTAATGTTGGAGGAACTGTGGGAAAACTGGGACACTAATGCACTGTTGGAAGAATTGTGAAATATACAACCATTCTAGAGAAGAATTTGAAACTATTCCCAACGAGCTATCAAATTGTGCATACCTTTTGTTCTAGCAGTGTCACTACTGGGGAAAAAGGACTCATAAATTTACAAAATGTTTTGTAATTTACAAAATTGTAGCAGCTTTTTTGTGGCAGCAAAGAATTGGAAAATTAGTAGATGGCCATCATTTGTGGTTGATTAAGTTGGTTAAGTCATAGTATATGAAAATAATAGAACATTATTTTTCCATAAAAATGATGAATAAGCTTGTTGAGACCCCAGATCTCTTTGAATCAGCAGGAGTCAAGATAAGCAAAAGTCTTTATTCTTGGACTTTTGCAGTCGTGGTCAGGGGATTAGATCTAGGAATCTCCACACCTCCTTCCAAGAGAATGAATCAATCTCCTCCTCCTACTCCACCCACTCATCTCACTTTCCGTTCTTTGTCCACACCACCTATGGAGCCAGCACAGAATTAAGTAGGGTCATCCTCCAAGCATGTGGTAATAGAGAATTGTCCAATTGGTAATTAGCCTCAAGTGCCAGGTTGCCAGGAGCCCATTCCCTAAGGTCTGGGCTAATAAACTGCACCTGTGTCAACACCATTCTTCCTTATCTGTCTCCATTCCCTGGCTCCGGGGCTTCACGCATTACAAATTAACCACAGGACTTAATCCTGTGCTTAACCACTGGATGTGCTGACATCAATCACCATTACTGACACCTGGACTTAGGAACCTCGTCCAGACCCCAGCCCCCTCCCTTCCTCTATACATTGTGTATTGTGTAACGGCCTTCACCCACTCTATAAAAACTAAGTTTTCTGCCATAATAAACGAGAACTGCTTTATACCCCACTGAGTGGTCTCCCTCCTTTGTATCTTTCACCCATTCCCAGGTTGCAGCCTTACTATCTTTTTGCTTACAGGTTGATGTCTGCCTCCAGGTGTCCCTAGTTCGAGACCCGCGGGCCGGGTCACCAGGTTACCTTGCATCTGCTCAGTTCTAGCCCTCTACATAAGCTGAGTTAAAAAGGCCTGGAAAGATTTATATGAACTGATTCTGAGTGCAGCAAACAAAAGTAGTAATACATTGTAAATAGTAATTTAGCAAGATTCTGTGATGATCACCTATGAGAGACTTGGTTCTTTCTCAGTGGTTCAGTGATCCAAGGCTATCCCAATCAACTTTGGATAGAAAATGCCATCTATATCCAGAGAGATGACTATGGAGACTGAATGTAAATCCATATATGCTATGTTTACTTGTTCCCCCTTTTTTCATTGTTTCATTTTTCTCTTGTGGTTTTTATTTTTTGTTCTTTTCTACTCTTTCAGCATGATTCACAAGGAAATATGCAAAAAAAAAAATAATAATGCACATGAATAACCAAAAATAAGGTTTTATGTGTAATTGGGAAAAATAAAAATAAATTTAAAAAAGAGAAAAAGTCCTAGATTTATCACTTTAAATTTTTAGTCCAAACCTGTCCACTCATGTATATAATTCTCTACTCACAATGAGGATACTTTAATTAAATGTCCTCTAACTTAATAAGGCAAATAAGATTATAATCACAAACTATTATATATCATATGGTGATAGATAAATAATAAAAACATAATAATTCACACACTTTATTAAGAATGTCCTCAATCTTTGTGTAAAAATATAGACACAAATGGAGTATTTCTCTGTATCTTCATCCAAACCATTTTAAAGACATTTAAGCCCTAAAATAAATTCTTGAGTGGAAGAGCCCAAAAACAGATGAGGCAATACAATTTTCTAACCCAAGACAATTTAGAAATTCGACAGGAAAAATCTGATGCAGTAGAATGAGAGTAGAGCATAATGCAGTGCAGACAGACCCAGGAGTGGGCTGAATGAGCTCTTAGTCTGCGAATGGTTAGGGGATCAAACAACTGGTCAGAGAGAGATTATAGTAGCTCTTTTGTTGGAACTGGGAGAAAAATTATGGTGCTTTTCCAATATTTGAATCTTGGTCATAATCCTGGGTGGCAATCTCAAGGTGAGGAGGAATATTAGCACACCGGATCTTGTGATTGCAATGGAGCCAGTATCTTCCTCAGTTTCCCAGAGCAGGAAAGAGTGCTTGTAGCTTACAGACTGGAGCACAATCTAGGAAAGTAGTAAAACACACTTCTCCTTAGATCACACCACTATATAAGAATCAAAAACTTACAAATCTCCATCTCTGTAAACTGTTGCCCCCAACTCCTAAAGCTTGGAACAATGTATCCTCCACCCTGCAGATAAAGACCCACTTTAGTAAAGGATTAAAAATCAAAAAATAGGCTGAAAAAATGAGCAAGGAACAGGGGGAAAAAAATCCCTACTATAGAAAATTACTATGGTAATAAGGAAAATCAAAACACATATTTAGAAGACACAAAATTAAAGTTCCTCTACCCAAAGCCTGAAAGAAAAGTATGAATTGGTCTCAGACCATAGAAAGATTCAAAAAGATTTTTAAAAATCAAATTAGAGAGATAGAAGAAAAATTAGGAATAGAAATGCAAATGATACAAAAAAATCATGGAGAAAAGTGTCAATATCTTGGTAAAGAAGGTACAAAAAATACTGAAGAAAATAATACCTAAAAAACAGAATGGGATAAATGGTAAAATAGGTATAAACATCCAATGAGAAGAATGCCTTGGTCAAATGGAAAAAAAAAAAAATATATATATATATATATATATATATATATATATATTTATACCAAAAAAATCCTTGAAAAGAGGAACTCAAAAAATGAAATTAGCCAAAGGGATGAGGAGGTACAAAACCTCATTGAAGAAAATTATTCCTTTAAAAATTAGAATTGATAAAGTGGAAGCTAATAACTTTATGAGACTTCAACTAACAATAAAAACAAAATGAAAAGAATAAAAAAAAATAGAAGGCAATATGAAATATCTCATTGAAACAATCACTGACTTGAAAAATAAAGATAATTTAAGAATTTTTGGACTATCTAAAAATAATGATTAAAAATAAGATATTAGAAATAATATTTTAAAAAATAATCACAGAGAACTGCCCTGATATTTTAGATTCAGGGAGTCAAATAGAAATTGAAAGAATTCATCAATCACCTTCTGAAAGAGAACCTCAAATGAATACTTCCAGGTATATTATAGTTAAATTCCAGCACTTTCAAATCAAGGAGAAAATATAAGCAGCCAGAAAGAAACAATTCAAATAGCGTGGAGTCATAGTCAGATTTGGCAACTTCCATAATAAGGGAGTGCTCCCCTTAGAATGTGATATTTCAAATGGAAAAAGGAACCAGGATTATAAGTGAGATTAACCTAAACATAAAAACTGAATATAATCTTTTGAAAGGTAAATGAAAACTTAATGAGAGGACTTTCAAGCATTCCAGATCAAAATATTAGAGCTAAATAGAAAATGTGAGTTTCAAATATAAGACAAGAGAGAAGTACAAAAGGGCAAACATGAAAGAAAAATCATAAAAAATTCAATAAGGTTAAATAGTTCACATTACTATATGGTAATATACTTGTAACTCCTAAGAACTTTATCAATATTAAAACAGATAGGGTTATACATTGACATAGGGTATAAAAATTAATTGACTATATTAGGATTATCTTTAAAAAATAAAATTGAGGGGTTAGAAACAGTGATGCACTGGGAGAATGGGAAAGGGAGAAGAATGGGGAAAGTTAATCCCCATGAAAGATGCGCAAAAATAAAAGCTTATGCATTAAAAGGGAACATGAGGAAATGTGTAATATTAGAATCATACTCTGATCATAATTGGCTCAGAGGGAATAACCTGCACTCTCAGAATGTAAATCTTCTCCTAAAGGAAAATAGAATGTGAAAAGGAAAAAAACAAAAGGGAGAGAGAGGTCGATAAAAGGGACAAAGAAGGCAATGATCAGAAGCAAAACAAAAACAGACTTTTGAGACAGAGAGGCACAGAGATAGAGAGACAGAAACAGGAACAGAGATAAACAAGAAAAAAATTATGATCAAGGGAAATAAACACTCATCATAACTCTGAATGTAAATGGAATGAAATCATCCTTAAAATGAAGCAGATAGCAGAATGTATTAAAAAACAGAATCCAACAATATGTTGTTTACAAGAAACATACTTGAAACAGAGACATACACTCAGAATTAAAACAAGGGGATGGAACAGAATTTCCTGTGCTTCAGCTGTTTTTTTTTTTTTTTTTTTTTTTTTGGGGGGGGGAAGGCAAAATCTCAAAGAAAGCAAAAGCACAAATAATTCTAAATATAGGAAATAAGCAGGAATGCTACATTTTACTGAAAGATACCATAAATGATGAAGTCTTTTGGAATTGTCTTAGATCATTTTATTGCTGAGGAAGGCTAAGTTTATCAAAGTTGATATCATGCAATGTTGCTGTTACTGTGTACAATGTTTTCCTGATTCTGCTCCTAAGTTGATTTGATTCCCTTCCCCCAAAAAATCCACCTGCTTATCATTTCTTCTGGCACAATCATGTTCCATTACATTTACATTCCAGTTTATTCAGCTATTCCCCAAATGATGGACATGCCTTTAATTTTTAATTCTTTGCCATACAAAAAAACTGCTATAAATATTTTTGTGCTTGTGTATTCTTTTCCTTTTTTATGTACTGGTGTTGTTGAATCAAAAGATATTTAAAGTTTTATAGTCTTTTGGGCATAGTTCCAAATTGTTCTTCAAAATGATTGGATCAATTCATAATTCCTCCAATAATTCATTAGTGTTCCAATTTTCTCACATCTTCTCCAACATTTATCACTTTCTTTTTCTGTCATATTAGTCAATATAATAGATATAAGGTAACAGCTCAGAGTTTTTTTTTTTATTTGCACTTTTTCACATACTTTGACTATTTATCAAAGTATGACTTATATTCTCATAAATTTGCTTGAATTCTCTCTATATTTTAGAAAAAAGGCCTTTATCATGAATATTGGAAGTAAACATTGTTTCTCAGATTTGTTTTCCTTGCAAAAACCTTTTAATTTAATATAATCAAAATTATCCATTTTGCCTTTCATAATGTCCTCTATCTTTTATTTGGTTATTCTTTTCTCTTTTATAGCTCTGACAGTTGAACAGTTCCATGCTGTTCTAATTTGCTTATGGTAGCAAACCTTGTCTAAATCACATATCCATTTCAACCTTATTTTGGCATATTATATAAGATGCTGGTATATGCCTAATTTCTACCATACTATTTTCAAGATTTCCCAGTATTTTTATCAGACAGTGAATTCTTATCACAGAATTTGAAGTCTTTGGCTTTATCAGACACTAAATTACTAAGTCACTGACTTATTATGATTAGTACCTAATCTGTTTTACTGATTTTAGCCAGTATCAAATGGCTTTGATGAGAGCCACTTTGTGATTCTGTTTTAGAGCTGGCATAGTTAGGACAACTTCCTTTGCATTTTCTCATTAATTCCCTTGATATTCTTAACCATTTTTTTCTCCAAATGAATTTTGTTATTTTTTTTTTCTAGCTATAAAATTTTTGAGCGTTTGATTTTGATTCAGTATGGCACTGAATAAGTAAATTAACTTAGAACTGTTTTTATTATATTAGCTTGGTCAACCCAAGAGCAATTGATATTTTCTAAGATATGACTTTGTATGAATAGTGTTTTATAATTGTGTTCATATAGTTCCTGAGTTTGAATTGGTAGGTAGACATCAAAATGTTTTGCAATTCTAATTTTTAAATGACATTTCTTTTGCTGCTGAGTTTTTTTAATATATAGAAATATGTTTTTATATATGTATATATATATATATGTATGTATGTGTATATATATATATGTATATATATACCAACTTTGCTAAAATTGTTAATTATTTCAAAGAGTTTTTTAAATTCATTTTCTAGGATTCTCTTTAAGTATACCATCATATTTTCTGCAAAGAGTGATAGTTTTGTTTCCTCATTGACTTTTTTACTACCTTCAATTTCTTTTTCTTCTCTTATGGCTGAAGTTACAATTTCTAGTACTATATTGAATAACAGCATTAACAGCAGACATCCTTCCTTCACCCTTATTCTTACTGATAATCCTTCTAGTTTATTCCCATTACATATAAGGCACACTGATTGTTTTAGATAGATATTGCTTATCAATTTAAGGAAAACTCAGTTTATTCCTATGTTTTCTCTGCTATGTTTTGTTAATTTTTTTCTGCATCTATTGAGAATCATATTTCTTTAAATTTTGTTATTGCTATGCTCAATTATGCTGATACTTTTCCTAGTATTGAACTGGCCTTCTTTTCTTGGAATAAATCCCAGGTCATAGTTTATTATTCTAGTGATAAATTGCTGCAATCTCTTTGCTAACATTTTATTTAAAATATTTGCATCAATATTCAATAGGGAAATTGGTCTTTAATTTTATATTTTGGTTCTTCCTGGTTATGATTTCAGCACCATAGTTGTTTTATTAAAATAAACAAACAAACAAACAAAACTCATTCTTGGCCTTTTTTTTTTTTTTTTCAAATATGGTAAATAGTTTTGGAATTGTTTTCTAAATGTTTATAAATACCTATCTTGCCCTAGAGATTTTTTTCTCAAGAGATTTCATTGGTGGATTGTTCAATTTCTTTTTCTAAAATGGGGCTATTTAAATATTTTCTTTCTTCTTCCACTTGATGAGATCTAGATAAGGGGTAACTAAATGAAATTAGGGTTAATTGGGGTCTAGTGGCAGGTTTGGGGTACAGGGAGTCAAATAGAGCTCCCCTGCAACCCCTTTGGATTCGGCGCAAAGAAACAAAATTAAATGAGGTCTAGCACAAGAGTCCTCTGTAAAGGAATTTACAGACCCAAAAACCTAGATTGATAAGAGGTTTATTATGGGGTTTGGAAGGTTAAAAGGTGTTAGGTAAAGAGAGGAGGGCACCAGAACCAAAATGGTTCCAGTGGGCAAAAATCCTTTGACATGGCAGGTGTAAGGCTGCCATGTTTGGGACCTCTGCAAAGAGAGAACTCCAGCTTGGCTCTTTTATTACAGGGGGCTCTGGCTACAAGCTGAAGGGGGCTTGTGGGTGGAGTCCCAGATTGGCTCTGGGCTGGGTTTCAGCCTAGGTTAAAATTTGAATTGAATTCAATGGGTTTCTGAACTGAGCCAGATAAAGATGAAACTGTTTGTGCTTAGGGTGGAGTCCCCTCCCTGAGGCAGAGTCCAAGGAGGTTTTCTCTTTTAAGAGTTTTGGGGTTTCCTCATCACACTAATCTGAGAAATTTATATTTTTGTAAATATTTAACTATTTCACTTAGATTGTCAGATTTATTGCAATACAATGTAATGTATACAATACAATTGCAATACAATAATGCTTAGAATCTAGTCAAAGTACTTTATGAATTATTCTTTTCAGTGACCAATGATCCTAATAACATAACTAAGAACTCTAAAAACTTATTTAAAAAAAAAAAAAATCTTTCCATCCATCCCTAAGATTCCTGTTATGACCAGACATCAAACTTTTTTTTATAAAGTAAGAAGATAAAATGATATCTTTTCTTGGGAGCTACTGAATTTCACCCCAGAAATTTGTTCATTGGTCTTAAGAATGTAAGGATGAAAGAATGACTATAGGGATAACTGATGGGATGCTATGTGAATAATTTAAAGTATTAAATAATTACATAAATGGATAAATGAATTGAATGGACAAGTTAATGAATGAACAAGCAAATGAATGAGTATACAAATGAAAGTCTGAATATAAAGATGAAAGAATAAAAGGATGAATAACTGAATAAATGAATGATTGATACTTAAATAAATAAGTGGATTATGTATTGGGTAGATTAATCCCTAGTTAATTAGATGTAAGAATGAGTAAGTGAATGAATGCGGTAAGGAATGAAGTAATAAGTGAATGAAGATGTGAATGAATATCTGCTACTGGTAATAGAAATAAGGCAATTTTCATTCTTTAACCCTTAAAAAGAGATATGGAACCATGAGTTTCAATAAAATGTACATGTTTACTTCAAAGAGAGAAAAATTATTCTTTAATGCACAAATAAACCAATCCAAGCAGCATGAAAGCTCATTGTCTTTTTTGCTTTCCCTAAATATTTTCCCCAAGATACCATTTTCTTTCTGTTTAAAAGCTTCTTTTTCCCCCTCTAAATTTAATTTATTTTGGTCAGATCAATGAATTTCACTTTACACCAATTGTTTTCAATTACCTGCAGCTGATTCCTATAATAGTTTTGGGAGGGCGATAATTTGCTATTATAGGGGCTTTCATTCTGATCCAATTTTAGAAACACTGTATCCATAAAAAAAATATGAAGAGTTGAAGAAAACAATATTATCATACTCAGCCAACTTAACATAATAGCATAACATCTTTGCTGTGCATTAATGAGAGGATGGTAACTAATATTTTGAGACTAGTCAAATATTTCTGTACTAATAGATCAGAGACTTACCCAAGACTTTCTGTTAAGGCAAAAGGTCTTTTCCTTGAAAATTATTTTTACCTGTTATACTTCCAAACTATTATACAATGGTTATCTCTGTCTTTTTGTTACCAACTCTGCATGTTTTTAAATTATCTCTTAAGATTTATATTGGATAATTTTTGGGAGGGTTGGCTGTGGAGGAGAAGGTTAAAAAAATGAGTTCACAAGATGAGAAAACCCTTAGCTTTTGATAGAAAGTGGTCTCTTGTTCCCAACATTGTAAATCTACTTTTCTGCTTGGGTCTTTTGTGTTTTGCCCTATGTTTTTACATGGTGAGAGAAACAGAGAAAGAAAGGGGGGGAGGAGAGAGAGAGAAAGAGAGACAGAGACAGAGACAAAAACAGACAAAGAGAGACAGAGAGATAGAGACACACAGAGAGACAGAGACAGACAGAGAGACAGAAAGGCAGAGATAGAGAGAGAAAGAGAGAGAGAGAGAGAGAAGCAATATATACCACATTGTCTTGTCCTGGGCAGAGTAACTTGGAAATATAATGTTTAGATTTAGGTGCTAGATTTCAGAAAGGGACTTAAAAACCTGGCACATACCCAGTAGAGTGCAGGGTGGTGGCTTTGGAGAACATATTTTATCTTTGTATAAAGCTCTAAAGAGAGTTAGTCTGAAGAGAAGACTTAAATGTGGCATAATTGAAATTCATGGTTTTTCAGGGGAAGATTAGAATTGTTCTTCTTGGCCTTAAGCAGTCTCAGTAAACTAGGGTAGTTAAGACAGATTATAAACTAAGTAAGGGGAAAAGAAACAAAAACTATGACCACAATAGCAAAAACAGCAAAACTACTAACAACTAGAGTTCTCTTAAATAAGAAACCTAAAGAGGTAAATATTTTCCTAACAGATAGGCCTTCTTATGAAGTCTATATCAGACATCAGTTAAAAACATTTCTTTTTGAATGATGAACTAAATATTCTCTGAGCATTCTTTCAACTCTGATATTCTGTAATTCTGTTTCCCTTCTTATTGACCAGTAGTTTCTTCTGACTATAGTTCTTAATGTAGAGACTTTCATTATAAATTGTGATCTTAGTTTTCCATCAATGCATAGGAACATCTGATACCAATCCAAAAAAAATGTGGCTTTTTTCCTTTCCTTCCTTCTTTCCACCTTTTTTTTTCTTTTTTCTTTCCTTCAGTTTTTGTCCTTTCCCTTCCTTCTTTTCTTTTCTCCTTCCCTTCTTTATTTCCTCCCTCCATTCACAGAACCACATAACTTTATTATAATATAGGTTACCCTTGAGTATGTAAAAATAATACCTAGTAGCTAATATTAATTTATTGTTTTTACTTTACAAAACACATGTAGAGTATGTCATTGAATCTCAACAATCTTAGAGAAAGATGCAATTATTATGAAGATCTTACAGACTAGGAAATTGAGGCAGGCAGACACATGAATTAACTTTCTCAGAATACACAATTGTAGGCATATGATATAAAATTTAAATGCTAGTCTTCATTACTCTAATTTTTTGATTTTACAGCAGTTAATATGGGGATTTCTACACCACTAAAAGAATAAATTATAAGTCCCATATCATAAAGTTTAGAAGACTGTATATTAAATGCATACACACACACGCACACACACATACACAACCAAATTAAAACAAAACAAAAGAGTCAAACTTGATCAGGGGCCCAAAGACTTCTGGTAGCTGTGGCTTGATTTAAGAGGTAGAATGAATAGGATTTCCCAGAAAACTTCAAAGAAGGAGCAGGTGGGACTCTTGATACCAGAGTCACAGCAACTTCTCCTTGGGCTTCTATGGAGATACAGAGAGGAGGAGATACTTCTGCCATTACGGTGGTCATTTCTTCCAAGAAAATCTTCACAACAGGAAAAAGCATCTGAATGGAGTCCAGTGTCTGAGAGCCAAGAAATTTTGGTGAAATGTTTCCTGATATTGCTCCTTGAACAGTCTCTTCTCATATATGTGTCTACTCCAATGTTAAGTGTAAGAATTAAAAGTTGGAATCAAAGTCACTCTGGTCTGTCTCTAGAAACTTTCTGCAAGGCTTTTTTTTGGTTTTTTGCTTCACCCAAATGGTTGTGGCACAAAATTATTCCATCCCAGATGTGGAAGGACCCTCTAGTCCAGACTCTCTAGATCAGGAAACTCCTAATATAACATGCCTTAAAGGAAATAATATAGGCAATAGTTGAACCCTACCAGGAACTAATACTTTTCTACCTCTAACTTATCCTCAGCTGGTCCCAGTGACTAATAGTAACTAAATTAATTTAAAAGAAGTTTCTTCTGCTGAAATGATTCTTTAGTTCCCTCAAACTCTTCCCAAAATCTTTGGAAAGTTCCTGCAAAACTATTATCAAGGCAAAGTAGTATGGCACTATGGAGTGGGGGTTAACACTCACCTCCTACTCACATGCCTCACTGCCCCTTGAAGATAGCGTTCATCTGTTGAAGGCAAAGTCACTCAGCTCCAGGTGCCCAGAAAATAACAAATTGTCAGATCATTACATGCAGTAGAAAAGTTCTTTTTCACTGAAGGCAGCTTATTAGGCGTGCTTGACTAAATCCCTGAAGAATAGAAAGCCAAGCTTGGCAAACAGAAGAATGAGGAGATGACAGATGTTTCTCTCACCTCTACTCATTTCAATATCACTGTTACAGCTACAGAGAGTTTATCTTGTTTCCAGACTTCTGTCCTGCTCTTTTACACTTCAAGTTTGATAGAATATTTTAAGCTATTAGGCATAGTCAATGTCATAGAATGTGGAAGGCCACCTTGGAAAATATCGTTAGAACATGTATTGTTCAAATTAAAAGGGACCTCAGTATAAAGGATGTTAGAAGAAAGAACAGTGAATGTTCAACTGGAAAAGGACACAGATCATAGAAAGATTGTTGAGCACAGGTTGCTGAATTAGTAGGAACTATAGAATATAGGTTGCTTAAATAATACTAGAGCATAAAGTTCCATAAATGAATGTGATCCTAGAATATAGAATATTAGAACACCATTCACAACAAAACATTATAATATTCTTAATATTCACAATAGAACATAGAACTGAAACTTCATTTATTCACTCATTTAAAAACATTATTCTTAAAAGGGGTCCATAGTTTTTTGTTTGTTGGTTTGTTTGTTTTTGTTTTTATTTTTGTTTTAGTTTTTTAACCAGACTGCCAATAGGTGAATCTGTGTCACAAAATACAAAAAAAAAAAAAAAAAAAAAAAAAGTTAATCTCTAATAGGCAGCTAAATGGCAAAGTGAATAGAGCACTGGTCTGCTGGAGCCCCTTGCCCCACACCCCAAATACCAAAGAACTGATAAGCAATACAATGAAGCATGAGAACATCCTGCCTTGAAGATCATTAAGCCCAGGTGTTAGCAATAAAACATTCTCTCTTAGCCTGAGAGCATCCTGCCATAAAACATCACAAGGACACACATATCTACCACCAGATGTTCCTTAATCATCCCCTAGTCACATAGTCACAGAACTATTTTTTCAAACCTATACTCTGGAAACATATATAAACCTTGTACTTTTCTTCAATAAATGAGCTATTCTGCCTTGCACAGAGTTGTCTCTGCCTCTTGCTTTCTTCACCCATTCCCAGGTTGTTGCCTTACGAGCTTTGCTTACAGGTTGGCATGCAGCTTCAGACCCCCCTAGTTCGAGACCCACAGGTCGGGTCAATTGGAGCCCTCGAACAGGGACCTGAAGATTCGTGGCAGCCTGGCAGAACGGCGAGGAGAAGGAACGTACCCGTCTGGCCAGACCCCCCTACTTCAGCAATCAAAAGATTGCGAACGGTGAGTATGCCATCTGCCGCATTCATGGGTTCCCAACTCTCTAAAGAATAAGCTTTTATAAAAGATCTTAAAAGAAAGCTTTAGAGAAAGAGGCTTAAAAGTTAAGAAAAATAGAGCTCTGTGTCTGTCTGTGTATGTTTGTCTGCTTTGAATTTTTTGTTCTGTGTTAAAAGTTAGCAAGCTCATAAGAGATAAGAATTCAGCCTCTGTGTTACAGGCTTAGAAAAAATAACAGGCTGAATTGTGGAAATTGGAATTCATTCAGAATAGTAATTCTTTCAGAGTGGTATTAAATCATGGAATATCTAGGCATTCCCTGTGAAGACAGAGAAATGCATTAAAATGGGCTTGGAAGTTTAGAGAAGCTCTGTTTGGATTCTGGGAGGGAAGAATGTTCAAGGTGAAACAAACTTCTCTCTGGCAGCGGGAGTCCTAGGAAAAGCCTCTAGTTTGTTTTAGTGATTTAAGAGCTTTGTTAAGTTTTAAAAACAATGATTAAGAAATTTGGGAATTGATTATTTTAATATTACTTAATATAAAATTGTTTGTGATTTTAAACTTTTAATCTGTTGTACCAATTTGTAAGTAAAAGAAAAAAAAAAAGAAAAAAAAAACTTGACTATTTTAAACTGGTGGGAAAGTTTTCTCTGAAAAGCAGATTTTCAAAGCCTGCTAAAGGGGAGTAATGGCATTACAATCTTATCTGCTTAATACCACCTGGGAAGCTTCTTACTGGTGGCCTTGAAGCACTCAGGCAGAAGAAAGAAAGAAAAAAAAAACTATTTGGTTTGCTTCTGAAACATTGGGTAATTTGTTATCATTATGGGTTATGAATATTGAAGTTTAAAGTTTAAAAAAAAGGTGATTAAATAAAAGGGACAAGGGAGATTGATTTACAAAAGCAATTAATAGTTTAAATGAAGTCAGAAGAGTTATTGGTTTGGAAGTGTTAGGTTTAAGTAAGTAAGCATTGGGAAGAGAAAGACAGAGAGATGGGACAGGAGAATGAAGGTGATTTAAGAAGGATTGATTAGTGGGAGCAAAAGATTTCAAGAAGAAATCAGTGGGGAAAAGAAGGAACTAGTTGGAAAGGGGAGTCACGGAGAGATGACTGTGTGACAGGATGTGTTTTTACAGGGGGAGAACAGCAGTAGGAAGCTGCAGCTGTTTTTGGTTGAAGAAAGCAAACTGATAAAGGGTCAAGCTGCTCTTACAAGATGTTAATTTATTGAACATTTGTTTCCTTAGATATATAATGGTTTTTGTGTTTAAAGAATATGATCAGAAATGTGACATATAGTTTGAAAGGGTTATTTTTAAAAAAAGTTTAATTGATATTTTTAAGAACTTTTCAGATACTTTTATGTGAAAATAGAAGTTTTAATTAATTGTATTGATGCCAATTATTTACAGGGACTCCAAGTATAATAGTTCTTGCCTTTGTCCTTTTGAAAATGTTTTTGTTATGGCAATATGTAATTTGGGATTTTTCTGTGTATTGGGTATTTTAAAAGCAAAATAATTGGTATAATGTTCAACTTATGAAGCATCTACTTGGGTATATAAGAATTGTGTGAACATTCTGGGATAAATTTCTTATTGTTAAAAGTCTTATAAAATGTAGATGATCTTTTTGTGACAGGAAGAAAAAAAGTGACCTTGTTCAAGTCACTATCAGTTTGTTAAATTATTTAGGAGCACAGGGATTGAGAATTTCTTAAGACAAATTTCAATTTGTGGAACATGAGGTAAAATATTTGGGCCATTTTATAAGCTTAGGAAAAAAAGAAACTAGATCCTGTATAGGTGGAGGGGATTCTTCAAATTACTAAGCCTAAAACTAAAAAGAGTCTCCAGAGATCTCTAGGATTGGTGGAGTATTGTAGAACCTGGATTGATGAATATGCATTATTAACTAAGCCTTTATTAACTCATTTGTTGGAAGAGAAGCCTGATATAGTTCAATATGTAAATACAGTAAACAATGTGGCTTTAGGAGTGTTATCACAATTAAAGCGAGGCCAACCACAGCACTTTTGGTACAAGAAAAGTCAGAAATGAACCTTTGGGAATAGTTTAATAGTGAATGTCCTGCACCAGGTTCAATCAATTCTGAATCAAAGAGGCCAGGAGGTGGCTAACTGATTCAAGGATTTTAAAATATGAAACAATATTATTGGAAAGAGATGATTTGGCACTCTCAC
Organism: Sminthopsis crassicaudata; assembly: GCF_048593235.1. Classification (NCBI taxonomy): domain Eukaryota; kingdom Metazoa; phylum Chordata; class Mammalia; order Dasyuromorphia; family Dasyuridae; genus Sminthopsis; species Sminthopsis crassicaudata. Next base: position 89,522,302 of record NC_133617.1, read on the forward strand.
CAGACCCATAACTTTAATCCAGCCATATTCTTATCCGCTTCCCCTGGGGAACATGTGTCCCTTGAACATGATTGTCCAAATGTGATTGATTACCAAACTAAGATTAGGGAAGATTTGTAGGAAATGCCTTTGTTAAAAGGCACTGAATAGTTCATAGATGGTTCTTCACAAATAGTTAATAAAAAAAAAAATGGTCATGCTATTGTTGATGGGGAAGATTTGACTCTGGTTCAAGCTGGATTCTTGCCAAAAGAGTGGTCAGCTCAAAATTTGTGAATTATATGCAATAAATCAAGCCCTAAAATTGCTTGAAGGACTGATTCAAAATATGCTTGGGGAATTGTTCATATATTTGGGAAATATGGGAAGAAAGGGGAATGGTAAACAGTAAAGGAAAGGGATTGGCACACAGGGCATTGGTCACTGAAATTTTGACTAATCTTATGTTACCTAAGAACGCTGCAGTGATTCATGTGCAGGGGCACAAAAGAGGAGATTCATTTGAGATAAGGAGAAACTGCTTTGCAGATGAGGAGGCAAAGCAGCCTGGAGAAGAGGAATCTGTAAGTATGGAGGAGATGATGGTGCTAATTCTGGCATTTCTGCCTCCAATCCTCCACCTTCCCTTACCCCAGAAGAGAAGCAGGAAATCTAAAAGTCTTGGTGCTCAGAAGGATAAAAGAGGGGCACTGGCTCCTCCCTAATGGCAGAGAGGTACTGACCACAGCAGGTATGAAACATGTACCCCAACATTTACATCAGAGCAGTCATTGGGATGTCCGAGACCTGTGTGATGTGGTGCTGACTAGGTTTTTGGCACTGGCTTATACACAATGGCAGACAACTGGTCAGCGGGTGTCCTGTTTGTCAGAGGATGAATAGGGCGGCCCAATGACAAGCCTAAAAGGAAGAGGGCCTCCTGGTATCAGGCCTTTCCAAAGCATACTGGTGGACTTTACCGAGCTGCTGTCAGTGGGGTGTCTCAAATAGTTGTTGGTCATAGTGGACCATCTGACCTTATGGGTGGAGGCCATTCCCCTTGCCTGGGCAACAGCCTCAGTAGTTGTAAAAGTACTTCTTGAGCATATCATTCCAGGGTATGGGATGGTGGAGCAGGCAGATTTAGGCCAAAGCACCTGTTTCACAGCTAAGATCCTCCAATCTGTGGCCCAAGCTCTAGAAATATGATGGGACTTACACGCCCCATAGCATCCTCCCTCATCATGTAAAGTGGAAAGGATGGATAAGGAAATTGAACAACAATTGAGTGAATTGGCATTAGAGTCACAATTGCCCTGGACCAAGTGCCTTCCCCTTGCCTTATTAAGAATTAAAACAAAACCCCTGAAGAGATGTGGAATTGTCACCTTATGAATTATTGTATGGTCACCCTTATCCAAAAGGGATTCAAAATTCTTCCTTGTATCCAATACTTGAAACCAAGGATTTGTTTTTAAGGAAATATATTATGTCTTTACTGTAACATCTGAAAACTTTACAACTAAACAGGCTTATTGCTCAGAGTCCTCCCTTAGGGTTTCAACAGTGCATGAGTTCTAGCTTGGAGACGGGGTCCTGGTTCAGACATGGAAGGAGGACAAGCTGACCCCGAGCTGGAAAGAATTGATCCAGATCCAGATACAGCAGTGCTACACAGGAAAGAGAGTGGACTCTGAGGGTGTGGACTTCCCAACTGAATGCAGAGAACAAACTGAGACCAACATTGAAAAACAACTGATAAACTGTGCATGTAAAATCTTGATAGTGGTATTGAAACCTCACTATTAGATAAAATGTCCATTACTGACACCTCCCCCTCCTACAAAACATCCTACATCAATCATAAGAGTTCCTAAAACTTGTACCAATAATGTAACTTTTCCTCCTCTGACATATTGTGTTAGAAAGAAAAGAACCTGGTATGACACTTTATTTGGTGGTGCTGGAACTGGTTTGGGTATAGTTAATTCAATAGACCTTGAGACCTTGGTCAGCAGACTGCGCAGTGCTGGACAAGATGTTTCTCAAGCTTTGACTGTAAATGCTCAATAGTTGCCCACAATGATCCTACCCCACCAAAATACGTTAAAATGTCAAGGCCAATTCTTACAAGTTTTTTAATGATAGTATTATTACTAGTTTGGGTTTGGCTGGAAATATTAGTAAATTATTTAAGTGGACCAAATACCCTTTACAAAATATGTATACCTTGATACAAAAAGAAAATGCTCAAAGATTGTTTCAATGTGGGATCATATGTTTAATTTACCAGAAGCATGGAAAAAACAATTACCTGAAAATGCTATGTGTATTTCTTTTTGGTGGACTGGAACTATTGTGTATTGTCAAGTGAAGATATGGGCTGTTATGTGTCAATTTCATGTGTCACCTTTTGTCTTACCTAATTACTTTGCTTTACTTCATATATATGGATATCCTAAACAGATCTTTAGTTATAAAGAAACTGTTAGAGTCTAATCAGCGTGCATTAAATGAACATCGAATACAGACTCTTATAGCTGCAGGACAACTTATCGAGGCCTCTCATTTAGTAACATCAGATACTAACCACCATTGGTATGATTTCTTATTTAGATCAGGTAGCGCTACCATTTATTTTAGTAGTTTAGCTATACCCATAGTATTATTATTACTCTTTCTAGTTATATTATGTATGTGTAATTGTCTTATGTATTGGAAAGTGAAATTAATTTACTCTAATTTCACCCCACTAGCTCAGTCCTCTTATTATTTTCGTGATCTTAAGGCCAAATGATTAAGAAATTTAAAATTTCATATTAGGATATCACTCAAATCTAACAGGCCTCAGCTTCCAAATTATGGGAACTTGACCGTTCCATGAACTCTGTATATTTTTGACACTAGATGATAGGAACTAGCCATTCCTAGAGATGTTTGTGCTCCAGAGAAGAGTGGCTCCCTCCCTGGGCATAGACAATTAATAAAGAACTGTCACGATACAGACGATATGGAACGAGTCAACTAGGGAAGCCCTTCCGTACCCCGCACCTGCACATATGTATGTGCCAAACCCTTAAATAATTTTTTGGTAAAAATCTTTCTTTGTCTATAGACATGATAAGAAAATTAACTAGAATGAAACGAGACAGTTCTTTTGATACAGCTATATCAGTGGTTAATTTGGCTCTTAATGTGATAGAGGAAATGCAAATATATAAAATACAACAGGAGGTAGCTTTTTTAGCTGTGAGTCTACCACAATTTATGATAAAAAACAATGCTGCTTGGCAGCATCAAGAAAGTTTGGATCGGATAATGTTAAATAAAATCTCACAGTTATCTGATGTAATGCAAATTGTTGTACATCAATAGGCATTGGCCTTTACTCTCACAAAAATCTTTTTTCCCACCTTTGATAAGAGAGAAGGCAAAATGATATTCATAAGAATTAGTCCCTCAAATTCTAACCTCTAATTGGCTGATAAGCCTTTATAAAAGGCCAGACTTTCTCATACTCTTGCTAGGGGAGAGAAATACGGAAATGGAGATGCAAAACTCATAATGCACTGGCTGTTCCCTGAAAGGCAGAAAGGTACTGACCTCAGCAACACACAAGCACCGGAAGATCATCAGGACTGTATGCTTGATACCTGTCTCAAATCGGCCTGCAATACATATGGTCATTAGGAATTCTGCCTACCATAGAATAGACAGGACCACCTATGACTCAATGGCCTAACAAAGACAGACAAACTCAACAAAAATTGGTGTTCCCCATAGCTGTTGGTCGCAGTGGACCATCTGACCCTAGGGATAGAAGCCTCTGCTAATTCTCCGCTCTGTTCAGTGCTCTCCTCCCTATGCATAGAATTGAGAAAAACTATAACAATAGGATTATAATAATTAAAATTTTGGGGCGGAGCCAAGATGGCGGAGAAGAAACACACGACTCAGTGAACGTCCTCACTCCCTCACAACCAATTAGATAAATTAAGTCTCAAAATTAGCTCAGGACTGACAGATACCACAAGGACTGGAAGCACGACTTACCAGCTGAAGAGAATCTGGAGTTGCAACAGGAAAGGTCAGTTCTCAGGGGAGGAATAAGAAAGACCAGCACAGACGGTGGGGTAGGGGCACACTGCGCCCATTGCGCTGGGAAGGGCTCTGGGATCAGAGAAGCCACTGAGGTAAAGGAATCTGGCACAGGCTGTTAGCTCTTCTCTGCTAATTATTTAGCAGTTCAGAAGAGAAAGCCAAAATATTTTAAAACAAATTAGATTTTCCCCGACCCGGGGGGTGACTCAGCAGAGAATCGGCACCAGGGGGTGTGGCCTCAGCTACCTCCTGAGAATAGTTAAGAGATTGACAAGTGGGTGGATACGGCCCAAGGCAACACACACTGCCTAGCTTAGCTGGAGGGAGTGGAACTCAGCTCCAGGAAGTCCCAGAGAAGCGGAACCTTTGAACTAGGGACCCCGGTTTCTGGCAGACACTTCCAGTTTGAGCACAGGGGCTTCTCACGTCACCTGCTGCAGACATCCACTCCCCACCCGGACACATAGGCTGGGCTTCGTGCTGTCTTCACTATTCTATGACCTCGAAGCACAGTAGTGCTAATCACCTCTGAGGCACTTCCAGGGAGGGGGTGGGGAACTCTCTCCCAGAGCTCTTTCTTAGCTCAGGCTCAGGAGCCACTGCATCCATCCGGTCCGGGAGGAAGCTGGTAAAGAAGTAAATAATTTCCTACCCCAGGGACAGACCCCAAAAGATTTTTTTTAAGTATGAGCAAAAAAGCTAGAAAAACCATAGATTCCTTCTATACAGAGAAAGAGCGGGTATCCAACCCCGAGGAAGTTGACAGCAGAGAATCAACAGACAACAACCTAAAGGGGAACGATTCCTGCCCCCCATCACATAACTCTCTCCTAGAAGAAGCTCTTAAAAAATTGAGGGAGATCGAAGAAAAATGGGGAAAGGAAAGGGAAGTTATGATAGAGAATAACAACGTCCTGAAATTGGAGTTGGAAAAAATAAAGAATTCACAGGAGATGCAGGGAAACAAAATTAGTGAATTAGAAAAGGTTAAAAAAACACAGGAAAGTAGGATTTCTGAATTGGAAAAGATAAAAAAGTCTCAAGAAAATAGAATTTCTGAATTGGAAAAAGAAAATAATTCTCAAAAAAAAAAATTAGGGAAATGGAAAAAAATTCAATAGAGCAAAATAATTCATTTAAAAACGAAATTGGGCATTTACAAAAAGAACTAAAAACTATGAAAGAAGAAAATAACTCCTTAAAAGTCAGGATGGAACAAATAGAAATGAATGATTCACAGAGAACCCAAGAATCAGTCAAACAAAACAAAAAAAATGAGAAGCTGGAGAACAACGTCAAATACTTACTGGGAAAATCTATAGACCTGGAAAATAGATCTAGGAGAGATAATCTGCGGATTATTGGACTTCCAGAAAACTATGACCAAAAAAAGAGCCTAGATTCTATTTTACAGGAAATTATCAAGGAGAACTGTCCAGAGATAATAGAAACAGAAGGGAAAGTAGATGTGGAAAGAATTCATCGAACTCCTTCTGAAATAGACCCTAAAAAAAGAACACCACGGAATATTGTGGCTAAGCTGCAGAATTACCACACAAAGGAGAAAATCCTGCAAGCAGCTAGAAAAAAACAATTTAAATACCAAGGTGCCACAATAAGGGTCACCCAAGATCTGGCTGCCTCCACATTAAAAGATAGAAGGGCCTGGAACCTGATATTCCAAAAGGCAAAAGATCAAGGACTGCAACCAAGAATGAACTACCCAGCTAAGTTTAGCATCTTTTTCCATGGAAGAAGATGGTCATTCAATGAAACAGAGGAATTCTATATGTTTCTAAGAAAAAAACCAGACTTAAACAAAAAATTTGATCTACATCCACAAGACTGAAGAGAAACAGAAAAAGGAACACAGAACCCTTGAGAACTGTAACTCTGTTGTGGGTATATAAAAAATACTCAAGGATAATTTGATTTTACTGATATAAAAGAAAAAAAGGGGGGTGTAGTAAAGGGAAGGAGGTCGGTTCAGAAAAAGGGGAAGGAGTGATAAAAAGAGGGAAACTACATCCCAGGAAGAGACATAGAAAATACACCATATCTGAGGGAACTTAGTGAGGGGGAGAATCATTGTGTGAATCTTACTCTCATCAGAAGAGGCTCAAAGAGTAAATAATTAACATATTTGTTTTTCAGAGAATTTTCTCTCACCTCATTAAAAGGGGGGAGAGGAAAAGGGGAAAGGAAAAGGAGAATAAGTGAAGGGACTTGGAGGGAGGGAGGAGGGATCCTAAAAAAAAAAAAAAAAAAAAAAGAGGGAGGGTTGCGCGTCACAAGGGGGATCTGTAAATTAAATATCGGGGAGGGGGATCAGGGGGGTCAAGGGAAAAAAGTATAATCTGGGGATAATACGATGGCAGGAAATACAGAATTAGAAATTTTAACTGTAAATGTAAATGGGATGAACGATCCCATCAAACGGAGACGGATAGCAGATTGGATCAAAAAGGAGAACCCTACAATATGTTGCCTACAGGAAACACACTTAAAGCAGGGAGATACATACAGAGTAAAGGTAAAAGGTTGGAACAGAGCCTATTATGCTTCAGGTAAAGCCAAAAAAGCAGGGGTAGCTATCCTTATCTCAGATCAAGCAAAAGCAGAAGTAGATCTCGTTAAAAAAGATAAGGAAGGAAACTATATCCTGCTGAAAGGTAGCATAAATAATGAAGCCATATCAATACTAAACATATATGCACCAAGTGGTATAGCATCTAACTTTCTAAAGGAAAAGTTAAGAGAACTGCAAGAAGAAATAGACAGTAAAACTATAATAGTGGGAGATCTCAACCTTGCACTCTCAGATTTAGACAAATAATACCACAAAACAAACAAGAAAGAAATTAAAAAAGTAAATAGAACATTAGAAAAACTAGGTATGATAGACCTTTGGAGAAAACTGAATGGCAATAGAAAGGAATATACTTTCTTCTCAGCAGTTCATGGATCCTATAAAACTATTGACCATATATTAGGACATAAAGATCTCAAAATTAAATGTAGGAAGGCAGAAATAATAAATGCCTTCTTCTCAGATCACAATGCAATAAAAGCTACATTCAGTAAAAAGTTAGGGGTAAATAGACCAAAAAGTAATTGGAAACTGAATAATCTCATCTTAAAGAATGACTGGGTGAAAGAGCAAATTATAGAAACAATTAACAATTTCACCCAAGATAATGATAATGATGAGACATCATATCAAAATCTTTGGGATGCAGCTAAAGCAGTAATAAGGGGAAATTTTATATCTTTAGAGGCTTATTTGAAGAAAATTGAGAAAGAGAAGATTAACAAATTGGGCTTACAACTTAAAAGGCTAGAAAAAGACCAAATTATAAACCCCCAACCAAAAATTAAACTCGAAATACAAAAATTAAAAGGAGAAATCAATAAAATTGAAAGTAAAAAAAACTATTGAATTAATAAATAAAACCAAGAGTTGGTTTTATGAAAAAGCCAATAAAATAGATAAACCTTTGGTAAATTTGATCAAAAAAAAGAAAGAGGAAAATCAAATTGATAGTCTTACAAATGAAAAGGGGGATCTTTCCACCAATGAAGAGGAAATTAGAGAAATAATAAGGAGTTACTTCACCCAACTTTATGCCAATAAATTTGATAACTTAAGTGAAATGGATGACTTTCTCCAAAAATATAGGCTCCCTAGATTAACAGAGGAGGAGATAAATTGCTTAAATAGTCCCATTTCAGAAAAAGAAATAGAACAAGCTATTAATCAACTCCCCAGGAAAAAATCCCCAGGGCCAGATGGATTCACATGTGAATTCTACCAAACATTTAAAGAACAATTAGCCCCAATGTTATATAAATTATTTGAAAAAATAGGGGATGAAGGAGTCCTACCAAACTCCTTTTATGACACAGACATGGTACTGATACCTAAACCTGGTAGATCGAAAACTGAGAAAGAAAATTATAGACCAATCTCCTTAATGAATATTGATGCTAAAATCTTAAATAAGATATTAGCAAAAAGACTTCAGAAAATCATCTCCAAGATAATACACTATGATCAAGTAGGATTTATTCCAGGAATGCAGGGCTGGTTTAATATTAGGAAAACTATTAATATAATTGACCATATTAATAATCAAATTAATAAGAACCATATGATCATCTCAATAGATGCAGAAAAAGCATTTGACAAAATCCAACATCCATTCCTACTAAAAACTCTTGAGAGTATAGGAATAAATGGATTATTCCTTAGAATAATCAGGAGTATATATTTAAGACCGCCAGTAAGCATAATATGCAATAGAAATAAACTGCAACCTTTCCCAGTAAGATCAGGAGTGAAACAAGGTTGCCCACTATCACCATTACTATTCAATATAGTACTAGAAACGCTAGCCTCGGCAATAAGAGCTGAGAAAGAGATTCAAGGAATTAGAGTAGGAAATGAGGAAATTAAACTATCACTTTTTGCAGATGACATGATGGTATACTTAGAGAACCCCAAAGACTCTGCTAAAAAGCTACTAGAAATAATTCAAAATTTCAGCAAAGTGGCAGGATACAAAATAAATCCACATAAATCCTCGGCATTTTTATATATCACTAACAAAATGCAACAGCAAGAGATACAAAGAGAAATTCCATTGCAAACAAATGTTGAGAGTATAAAATATTTGGGAATCCATCTACCAAAGAAAAGTCAGGAATTATATGAGAAAAATTACAAAACACTTGCCACAAAAATAAAATCAGATTTAAATAATTGGAAAGACATTCAGTGCTCTTGGATAGGCCGAGCGAATATAATAAAGATGACAATACTCCCCAAACTAATCTATTTATTTAGTGCTATACCAATCAGACTCCCAAGAAACTATTTTAATGACCTAGAAAAAATAACAACAAAATTCATATGGAAGAATAAAAGGTCAAGAATTGCAAGGGAACTAATGAAAAAAAAACTCAGAGGAAGGTGGTCTAAGTGTACCTGATCTAAAGCTATATTATATAGCAGCAGTCACCAAAACCATTTGGTATTGGCTACGAAATAGACCGGTAGATCAGTGGAACAGATTAGATACAAAGGACAAAAAAGGGTACATCTATAGCAATCTAATCTTTGACAAACCCAAAGATTCCAACATTAGGGATAAAAATTCATCATTCGGAAAAAACTGTTGGGAAAACTGGAAATTAGTATGGCAGAAATTAGATATGGATCCACACTTAACACCATATACCAAGATAAGATCAAAATGGGTCCATGATTTAGGCATAAAGAGGGAGATAATAAATAGATTAGAGGAACAGAGGATAATCTACCTCTCAGACTTGTGGAGGAGGAAGGAATTTATGACCAGAGGAGAACTAGAGATCATTATTGATCACAAAATAGAAGATTTTGATTACATCAAACTAAAAAGTTTCTGTACAAATAATACTAATGCAAACAAGATTAGAAGGGAAGTAACAAATTGGGAAAATATTTTTAAAAACAAAGGTTCTGACAAAGGTCTCATTTCCAAAATATATAGAGAACTGACCATAATTTATAAGAAACCGAACCATTCTCCAATTGATAAATGGTCAAAGGATATGAACAGACAATTCTCAGAGGAAGAAATTGAAACTATATCCACTCACATGAAAGAGTGTTCCAAATCACTACTGATCAGAGAAATGCAAATTAAGACCACTCTGAGATACCACTACACACCTGTCAGATTGGCTAAGATGACAGGAACAAATAATGACAAATGTTGGAGGGGATGTGGGGAAATTGGGACACTAATACATTGCTGGTGGAGTTGTGAAAGAATCCAGCCATTCTGGAGAGCAATCTGGAATTATGCCCAAAAAGTTATCAAACTGTGCATACCCTTTGACCCAGCAGCGCTACTACTGGGATTATATCCCAAAGAAATACTAAAGAGCGGAAAGAGACATATATGTGCCAAAATGTTTGTGGCAGCTCTTTTTGTTGTAGCTAGAAACTGGAAGATGAATGGATGTCCATCGGTTGGAGAATGGTTGGGTAAATTGTGGTATATGAAGGTTATGGAATATTATTGCTCGGTAAGAAATGACCAGCAGGAGGAATATAGAGAGGCCTGGAGAGACTTAAATCAACTGATGCTGAGTGAAATGAGCAGAACCAGAAGATCACTGTACACTTCAACAACAATACTGTATGGGGATGTATTCTGATGGAAGTGGAAATCTTCAACATAAAGAAGATCCAACTCACTTCCAGTTGATCAATGATGGACAGGGGTAGCTGCACCCAGAGAAGAAACACTGGGAGGGGAATGAAAATTGTTAGCACTAATATCTGTCTGCCCAGGTTGCATGTACCTTCGGATTCTAATGTTTATTGTGCAACAAGAAAATGATATTCGCACACATGTATTGTACCTAGACTATATTGTAACACATGTAAAATGTATGGTTTTGCCTGTCGTCCGGGGGAGGGAATAGAAGGAGGGGGGGTAATTTGGAAAAATGAATACAAGCGATAATATTATAAAATATATATATATATATATATAATAAAAAAAAATAATTAAAATTTCAAATTGGCTAGACGTGATTCTTCTGAGTCAAAATGCCTTCCCTCCTATTTTTTTAAATTGAAGAAGGAAGACATGTTGGAGCCTCTTGCCCCACACCCCAAATACCAAAGAACTGATAAGCAATACAATGAAGCATGAGAACATCCTGCCTTGAAGATCATTAAGCCCAGGTGTTAGCAATAAAACATTCTCTCTTAGCCTGAGAGCATCCTGCCATAAAACATCACAAGGACACACATATCTTCCACCAGATGTTCCTTAATCATCCCCTAGTCACATAGTCACAGAACTATTTTTTCAAACCTATACTCTGGAAACATATATCAACCTTGTACTTTTCTTCAATAAATGAGCTATTCTGCCTTGCACAGAGTTGTCTCCGCCTCTTGCTTTCTTCACCCATTCCCAGGTTGTTGCCTTACGAGCTTTGCTTACAGGTTGGCACGCGGCTTCAGACCCCCCTAGTTCGAGACCCGCAGGTCGGGTCACTGGTCCTGGAGTCAAATCCAGCCTTTGACACTTAACATTTACTAGCTGTGTGACTCTGGGCAAGCCAATTAATCCCAATTGCATCACACACAAAGTTAATTTCTGGATAACTACAAACTCTCAAGGCCTCAATAAGTATGATAAGGGGTATGGTTCATTTTCCACTCTAACAGGAAGAATATAATAGTGATAAAAACATCAAACTTTTGTTTAATTATCTCATATTCATTTACCTCATAGTTAATAAGGACACTGAGAATCATAAAAGGATAACTAATTCATACACTCAGCATTAAAGAATATTACAGTCTAAAAAGAAATGAGAAATGATATAACTGATCTTGCTGATAATTCAGCAATTCACTTAAACAAGTATTTATTTAGTCTTTACTATAAGGAAAACTGTACTGGAGGGTATTAAAGTTATACAGATACAGTCCCTGGTTTTATGGATCTCACTGGGAAGACAAAACAAGGCCAAAAATAAATACGACACAATTTTAGTATAATAAGAGAATATAAGTGAGGCTTTTACCACCCCCGGTAGATGAATTTGAAAAGCTCCATTTTCAGAATTAGTCTCTCAGAATTGGAAGTGACCTCAGTGCCCAACCTTTACCTAAATAAGAATACAAATATCCCTTTTACAACATAGCTAATTGATCAAATTCAACTGTGTTTTCTCAGTTCTCATTCTCCTCAACCTCTCTGTAGACAATGATTGGCTGTCTCCATAACACTCTCTCTTTAGATTTTCAGAATATTGCTCTCTCCTGATTCTCCTCTGTTGGGTGTTCATTCAGATTAAGCCTGTTAACCATATGCATCCACCAAGTATCTCTCCTGCACCCTCTCCCCTTTTCCCTCTATACTAATTTACTTTGTGATTTCACTCAATCATACAAATTATCTCTGTGATGGTTCTCTAATCATATACAGCTTCATCTTCAAATCTATCCATCCTACCCCAAACTCTGCTAGCCTTACATCTCAACTGACTTTCAGGTCTCAAAAAGGATGTTTAGGGGATGTCATAAATTCAATATCTCTATAACAGAGTTCAGTATCTTTCCCCCTAAATTCTCTCCAGTCTACCATCTCTCTTCCTATGGAGGACAATTCCATCCTTTGTGGTCTTCAGTCTCACAACCTAGTAGTCATCCTGCATCTCTCACTACTACTCATTATATAAATGATTTGTTTTCATGCCTATTAATTTCATCTTTGCAACATCTCTTCAATATGCTTTCTTCTCTCCGCTGATATCAACACTAGTATAAAATAAGAGTATCATCACAACTGGATTAGTACAATAGTTTGCTGGCTGGTTTGTATGTCTTGAATCTCTCCACACTCCAATCTATCTTCCATTCAATTATTAAAAGGAGCTTTCTAAAGCAAAAATGCAATCATATCATCCCTTACCCAAATCCACTTAATAAACTCCATTGGCTTCCTATTGCCTTCAAAATCAAAAATGCTCATTTGGAAATTCAAAGTCCTTCACAATCCAGCCTCTTTCTAACTTTCCAGTATTCTTACATCTAACTCCTTGTCACCAATCCAATTGATCTAGTGACATTGGTCTTCTGGCTGCCTCATGCCTGGAACACTCTCCCTCCTCAGCTCTATTGATTTTCCTGGTTTCTTTTAAGTCTGCACTCACCTTTTATAAAAAGTCTTTCTAGCTTTTACTTTGTATTTAGTGTCTTCCTTTTTGTTAACTAACTCCTATTTATCTTATACTTAACTTTGTGTATGTATGTGTATGTGTGTGTGTGTGTGTGTGTGTGTGTGTGTGTGTGTGTGTGTGTGTGTATAATCAGCATATTTTTTTTCCTAGATTAGATTGTAAACTTCTTGGGGGGAAGGAGCTTTTTTTTTTGCCTCCTTTTGTATCCAGAGTGCCAAGCACATAGTAGGTACTTGACAAATGCTTATTGATTGATCCAATCTTTACTTGAAAATTTTTTCTTAAGAGGGACCTTCCATTTCTTGATAGTTCCAATTGTCAGTTTTTAGTTTTGAGTGTTTTTTTTATAATCTGCTTGTTTTTTATTTTGTTTTTTAATTCTTCCTTATATTAAGTCTAAGTTTGACTGCTTATAATTTTTAACCATTGTTCCTAGTTCTACTTCTGAAGGGACATGGGAGAAACTGACCTTAAAAATTTTAATTTTAGTTCAGTGCAATGCTAACACATTCCAATAACAAAGAACTGTATGGCTTTCAAAGAATATTCCTCAGTATCATGCTATAATTTAAGCCATGGAAGTACCTTTATTTTCACATGAGAAACTGAGGCACTGAGAAGTTAACTCACTTTTCTGTATTCTCCCAGTTAGTAAGTATGGAAGTCAGGTCTTAAACACATTCTTTCTTACTTCAAGCTTCCATATCCCTCCCTGCCACCAGACACATATCATGCTGCTTTAGATTCTAAAATTTTCTACTGAATATGGGTCAGGGATGGAGTGGCAAGAGGTTGTAGTGTCTACAGCATCCTTACCTTTTGCACTCTCCTTCTCTAGTACAATTTAAGTGGAGTTTATGACAATGACAATGAGCCTCAGATGAAACTTAATCTTCAATAGGCAGCTGATTAATGGAAGTGAAAATTGCCAAAGACTGTGAGATAGTGAGACAAGGGATCTAGTCTAATTATGTCCCCAGTACATGGCTGGCCTCAGAAAGTCATGAGCAATAATAAGTATAATAATGGATGGAGAATGATGCAGGGCTCCTCCTCCTATACTGTCTTCCTGCCTCCTTCTCAAAGACAGAACTTATTTTTCAATATGATTTATCAAAAATAATATTTTAAGCTGTATTATAGAATTTGGATGAGTATTTTAGATTTAAGAATTCACTTCTGAAATTCAGCAAATATTTCTAGATGCAAACCATTATGTTTGAAATTGGCATAAGCTCTTATAGTCTCTGATCTCTAAAAGCTTACAATCAATTGGGGGTAGGAGTAAGATACAATACATGATGAAACAAGTTCAATAAAAGGCATAATATAATAGAGACAAATTCCTGGAAATGAAATATTGAAATGGAAAATATTACTTTTAGCTACAGAAATCAAGGAAGGTTTTATAAGAGAGGTAGTTTGTAAAATGATTTTTTTTTAAATAAGAGATCATTTTCAATTTGCAAAACTACTGTGGAAGTTTATTCCAATCTAGGTATGAGGGATGGACTTTTTGAAATCATTGAGACAAATAGGAGAAGAAAAGAGGATATTGTACAATAGTTAATAATATAGTTTGGCCAGAATATAACATGTATTAAAAATAAATAATTAAAACCTATGAAATAAAGTTGTAAGGGTCAAAGAAACCAATGTATAGAAAGCCTGAATTGCCAAGAGGCTTTAACAACAAAAATAACCACTATCACAATAATGATAAATATCACAGTCATCATCATCATCATTATAATCGTCATCATCACTGCTATTATTATAGTAATTTAAAAAACAATTTAAGATTTTTTTTACAGAGATTTTAAATGCACTATCGCATTTGATCCCCACATCTATCATCCCATTTTAATCCTTGTTTAATAGTTAAGGAAACTGAGGTTCAGGGTAGTTAGATTATTTGCCCATGCTTTTTCAGTTAAGTTTAGTATTAGATTAGATTTTCAAGCACTGGATACGAAGTAAGATGATTTCAAGATAAAAACAGATTCCTACTCTCCCATTTACTAATGTGTATGTCTTGGGAGGTGGGAGAGTGGGGTGAGAACATCAACAACAGTTATCATTTCTGTATATAATAAAATATAATAAAGTATAATATAATAATATTAATATTAATAAAATAATAATAAGTATAATAAAAGTAAATTGAATAAGATGAACACTAAGGTCCCTTAAACCCTAAAATCAATGATTAATCTGTACCAAACTGTCTACATAAGGACCCATGATTGCCAATTGTTCAAAAGTCACTTGTATATTAACTCCAGGCTGCCTATTTGGTTGGTCTTGTGTTTAGCAGAATTAAGCATACTCAGAAAGCCACAACAGGGTCTGGCCAGGGTCTAACCATGTTTTTGCTGTGAAGTTCCAATCATTAGGAGTTAGGACTTCATAAGCCAGATTCTTTAACAGCATCTTAACATAAGGCCCATCGAGAGTGCAAACCTTTTTTCAGGTCTTTGATAACTTCCAGATCAAAAGAAGTGTGTCTTCTTCTGATGTGACCCAGAGGCCCGTTGGAGTGTGATTCTTCAATAATAGAGTACTCTTCCATTCTCAACCCAAATGTATCCCATCCCTCCTCCTTTGCTTTAACCAGTGCCTCTTGTAATTGGGACATAGGAGGAGGATAAGATGGCTGTCCTGGTGATGCCAATGGCGCCACTGCCCCTCCCGTTTTTCCATCTCCCACCCACAAAGGCAGAATGGAAGAAGGATGATGAAAAATAATGGGTCAGGGAATGGGGTATACACCAGGGACTCAGGTGCAAGGGGAGATGGAGGCAGGCTGAGGAATAAGAAAGTACAATGCCCCTCAACCCACCCAATGCCATCTTTGCCTTTGTTTAATGTGCCACACTCTTTAGAATTGTCGGCTCCTTATTTTTGTTTATTTTCCTCATGCTCCTTTGTTGACACCGTACACTAAAATCCCTCTTTTCTTAATAATTTGAATCTCTCAAAGTCAATTTTATTACTTTGTACATAAGGAAAGTGTGCTCAGGGATTGAGCTGCGACCTGTAGTATGGTAGTATTCAGTTAGTTTTTCTTCCACTATCTTCCACTTCTCTGGCTCCAATGTCCCCTCTTTAGGGAGCCACAGAGACTTACAATCCTCAGTTTCAAAACTCAGTGATCTGCTTCCGAGTTACTAACAAACCTTGCTTTTTTATTAACCTAACCAAGCATTTTTCACACTTCCCTCAAAAGGGAGGGTCTTTTGTTAGCCCTTGCCCCATTTTGGCTAGAAAACAAAAGTGACTAGATTAAAAAAAAAATCTTCCTGCTGCCCGTTTATCCTACCCTGTTCCTGGGTACTAGGGATTCCTCACCCAAATTCACATTGTTTCACCAGCTGAGTTGCCTTATCTGTTCTTAGAGCCCTACTTGGGCGCCAACTGTCCGGACCTGCTCACTGGAGGATTTTGGTACCACCCCAAGCTCTGATTTTGGGTGAGGAGTGATGAGGTAGAACTCAGGAGTATGGTCAAACAAGAGTCCAATTATTCAAAGAAATCCTCAGCTTTATATTCCCTATACTTATGTAACACACTTACATAACTATAGAATACTGTGGGATCACATACGTAACTTGCTATTGTGTGCAGATGTTTCTTTGCCATTTTAATATACCTCTGCTTTAATTACAACACAGGTTTTCATACCCTTTGACTTCTCAGGAAGCTCAAAACACCTTAGGTGGGATGGGGTACCAAACCAGATATCAGCAGAGTTCTTTACTGGAATAAAGGGTCTTATAGCTTGGCCAGGGTCCTCCAGTATCTATGACCCTCTACAGTTTGGAGATAGGCCAGTTGAAAGTGATGTTTGGAAGTGATTATGGTATTCCAAGAAGTAGATACTGAGAGCTTAAGAGAGAGGAGAGTGGAGAGAAGGTGGCAAATAGGAGAGTTGATAGAAGAGCATTTAATGATAGAAAACTAAGTATCAATCAATCCTATGGCATATCTCAAAGCCAAAGCATTCTTATTCTATAGCCTCTATTCTCTCATAGGTGAGGCAAATGAGGAATTTTTTTTAGTTATGGGTATCATGTTTGTCTATACTTTGGGAAAGTATTTGACTGGTTGGTGTTTAAGATTCTGGTGACCTCTGAAAAACTGTTTTACAAATGATTCAAATCTGATTCATTTTAGCTGCAAATATGCCCTATTCTTGTGGCCCAAATACATTATCTGCTTAGGCTATTACTATTTGCATAGTAATACTACATGAATTAGTAGATGTGCCAAGTTTGGGGCTCAGTTTGGAAGTATTGTGGCAAATCAGGTTTACTAATGCACTGCTGGGAGAACTGTGATTTGGTTTAAGCATTCTGGAAAACAATATGGAATCATGCAAGAAAAGTTAATAAAATATTCATAATTTTAATTCAGAGATTCCTTTACAGAGAATATATCCCAAGGAGGTTATTGACGATCAGAAAACAAAACAAAAACAAAACAAAAGAAAACAAAACAGAACTGTTTATAGCAGTTTTATTTGTGACAACAGAAAGCTAGAAACAATGTGCCCAACATTTGTGGGAAAGATGAACACATTATGATATATTATTATAGTGTTATAAATACTATTTTGGAGAAAGCATGGCATTATGAAAGCAGCATTTTCTCTGGAGTCAGAAGCTCAGGATTAAAATGGCATTTCTAACACTAACTGAA
The DNA here is from genome assembly GCF_048593235.1 of Sminthopsis crassicaudata. Taxonomy (NCBI): domain Eukaryota; kingdom Metazoa; phylum Chordata; class Mammalia; order Dasyuromorphia; family Dasyuridae; genus Sminthopsis; species Sminthopsis crassicaudata. Next base: position 89,539,837 of record NC_133617.1, read on the forward strand.
TAAAATTGAGCGAGTCACCTCTTCCCTGAAGCCTCCATTTTGTAATTTGTAAAATAAAAATGGTATTCTAAAAGGTCTTTAAGATCTCTCATAGATTTGAAGTCAATGATTCTGTGATTTAATTGCTATGAAATGAAGATTGGTAAGTATTACAAACTGAGAAGCATGGAAATATGATATCTAAGGTCCATTTTGAGTTTAAATTTAATGGTAAACTGGATTTAGTGCTGGATCCCAAGTTAGGAAAAGCTGAGTTAACTAGCTGTATGACTTACTTCACTGCTGTTTGACTCAGAATACTCATTTATAGAATGGGTATAATAAAAACACCTATCTCTCAGGATTGTTGTGAAGACTAAATGAGATAATTATAAAATACTTAACACAATGTCTGGCATATAGAAGGCACCATAAAAATATTAGCTATCATCATCACCATCATTATCATTGTCATCCCTTTGAGTCTCAGGTAATCTATTCACTACACAATATTGCCATGCATTGAAACCATAACTCCTGGGGCAGGGGAAGGGGAAAGACCAATCTAGCAGACTACATTAATGAGTATAAAACTGTTTCTAGAGTTCTTGGAAAAGAGCTTGGAACAGCTGAATTAATGAAATTTGAAACTACTATTATGTTTGAAGACTACTATTATGAAGTTGTTAGAAAAGATGTTGGCAATCCCTAGTTAGGCTTGCATGTTACACTCTTCAGATATAGAATTTCAGATCTGAAAGATGTCTTATGAATCATCAGGTTCAAGATTCTCATTTTATAGATAGTATGGCTAAAACTAAAAAGGAGAAATGAAGTGTATAAGGTCACATATTTAATAGCAGAGTCAATATTAGGCCACTTTTTTCCTAGTCATATAAGATTTAAAGTATTTTAGCATTTATTTTAAAAATTTAGTGTGGAATTCTCTCCTACCTTCTGATCTTCCCCTACCTTTTCAGAAAAAAAAAAAAAAAACAAAAAACAAACAAACAAACAAACAAACAAACCAATAAAACAATATGATATGTTATTCATGTGAAGTTATATACAACATGCTTAGATTTGTAGCAACAGAAAACACACACAAAACCAAGAAAAATAAAGTTTAAATAGTGTGTTTCAATCTACACTCATAGATTATCATTTCTGTGCAAAAGGATAGCATTTTTCATCATGGATCCTTTGGAAATGTCTTAGATCATTTTCTTGATCAGAGAAGCTAAATTTTAAACAACTGATCATCCTTATAATATCTCTATGTTACTTTGTACAATGTCTTTCTAGTACTACTCCAATCCATGTATCAGATTATATAGTTTTTTCCAAATTTTTCCAAAACCATCCTGCTTATCATTTCTTATATCATAATAGTATTCCATCACAATCAAATATCACAACTTGTTTTGTCATTTCCTAATTGGTAAGCATTGCTTCAGCTTCCAATTAGTTATCAATATAAAAAGAACTGCTCAATTTTATATATTATTTTGAATTTGCCCTCAGTCAGTCAAGAGATTTTATTAGTAAAATTAAGAAATTAGACCAGATGATCTCTGCATTTCTCTTCAGTTGAAAATCTATGCATCTACAATTTCAGATTTGGGCTTCATGATCACTAATGCTTTTTCAGTTTTCATTTTTTGACCTTTTCTCACTACTTTATGTGTATCTTATTTAATTTCATTGGGTTTAGAGAGAAATAGTATGCCTTTACTTTTCCATTGAATACATTCATATAATAGTATTGCCAGTAACCCTAGATGGGTTGATATGAATTTTATACTATTATATTGCTTCCAATGATGGGAAGCAGACACAGGTTGTGCTTTTGGGATGTCATGGTCACAAGGACTCTAATGTGAATATAGCTGAAGATAGGAGTGTATTAATGTTTTTTGTTCAGTTATCTCTGACTCTCTGATTCCATTTGGGGTTTTCTTGGCAAAGCTACTGGGAGAGTTTGTCATTTCATTCTCCAGCTTGTTTCACAGATGAAGAACTCAGGCAAACAGGTTTAAGTGATTTGCTTAATGCTGTATGTCACACAGCTAGTAAGCTTCTGAAGCTGGATTTGAATTCAGGTCTTCCATACTCCAGATATTATGGGATCTCATTTGATAACAACAATTTTGTGAGATGGTGCTTTTGTTATCTTTATTTTTTAGAATAAGAACCAAAGTCTGAGAGGGTGTTTATGATGATGTATAAGATAAATTTTTGTGTAAGAATTTGAACTCACATCTTCCTGATCTCAAACCCAATCTAGCTGCTTCTACTGACAATTGGAGTAGAATTAGACTACTTGTTTCCTCTATTTCCTTCCTTGTGCTCAGACTTGAAACACCTTGATGTGCTTGAGCCAGATAGTGGAATGGAATGAAGCAAGAGAAATTGATGAGTAGCCTAATTCTGCTATGGGAGTGGGGAAAAGCCATGGTGGAGATCAGAGCCAGATCAGAAGCTACAAGCAAGTAGAGTTCCTCTGATAAGGGTAAGTGATTCCCTGATCCTGCATGCACCATCTCCTCTGATGAGAGAACAAATGGCTCTCACAAAATTCTGGCTGTACTCAGAGTATTGCATGGATTGCTGAAAAAGGTTGAATGAGATAACTTGGTTTTGAAGATTAAAGCTTGAAATGTGTGAAGGGGATAAATCGGATTTTAAAATGTACTTTGATTTTGCTTGGGACTTGAGAAATTGTGAAACATGTGAAAGAAAGAAAAAGCGAGAAGAGCTTCTCTAAGTAAGGAGAGCAATATGCTTTTAATATGATAGAAAATGTAACCTACACTCAAGAAGTATAAGGAAAAAAACATTAACACTTTTTTGTATTGAACCAAGAAGTTAAATTTTTAAGAGCCAGAGAGAGGCAGAAGCAGTTTTGAAATTACCCAAAGGGTCCTTTGGTGTTGAAGCCTGTGCATAAAAAGTAGAGCTCTGAGCATTTGAGTTGCAGTAACCATTCTGTATATGGTTCTATATGCTAAGTAGGCTCAAGCCATCATAGGATCACAATAGTGCTGATGAGAACAATAAACAAGCAAGTTATTTGTATAGATCTCCTAATTGCTGAACCAAATGGCCTATTCTTTGTTGTTATTCTTTTTGATCTCTGTGAAGTTTTTTTTTTTTTTTTTTGGTTATCTATCATTTTTTCTTCCAGTATATTTTTCCTTTATTTTCAATATACTATTATTCTTAGAATCTTCTGTCTGTGTAATTGGTTCTCTCAGTCTCTTATGCTATTTCACCATTGATTTCCTAACTCCTAAGTATGAAAGTGCTTTAGAAATATGCCTTTGACCTTAACCTGCAAGTTCTCTCTTAAAGAATCTCTTTTAAAGAATCTGATGAGTTCCTATTGGATTAGTTATCCTCTCTCCATAGAACATTTTCAAATCTACATTTGCAATCCTGAAGATCCCTTAGAAATTCCACTGGTACTCCACAGACTATGCCAAGAGCTTCTGGTATCTCAGGATTTAACAAATGCTAAAAATTAGGCCTTGACTTATTGTTTTTCTTGGTTGTCTAGAATTTAGAAAACAATGAAAAATATGTTAATACTTCACATTAAACCTAATTGCATTGTGTTTACATTTATTTTCCTTCTGGGAAGCCATTGTTCAATATTTAACAGTATAGTCTTGAATGTATCCCAAAGCCTTACATCCTATGGGTTTAAGAGATATGAGTTCAAAGTGCTTTACAATTTCTCAATTCAGTCTTATTTATAAGTGAAATTTTTCACTGACTCTTTTTCTTGTAGTTTTTTCTTTCTTTTTTTCCCTGAGGCAATCGGGGTTAAGTGACTTGCCCAGGGTCACACAGTTAGGAAGTATTAGTGTCTGAGATCTGATTTGAACTCTGGTCCTCCTGATTTCAAGGCTGCTGCTCTATCCACTGCGCCAACTAGCTGCCTCTTTTTCACTGATTTTTTTAAAGTATGTGAGCATAGCCCTTTGGGGACTATTCAGAGTAAAATTAATAATGATAAACATAGTTCTATGTTATACTTTAATATTAGCAAAATATTTTTTCTTTGTTATGATTTATTTTCCTTTTTTTGTAATGAAAAAATAGTATGGCATTTTTTTCTGGTTTGAAAAGCATATGCTGCCTCAATATGTTTTAGTGGGAAGTAACTAGTCAACAATGTCTTATCTCTTCATCCTCTGATTAATATTGAATGGCTATAGAAATCTTTGACTTCAGACAAAGCTAAAAATAAAATGGATTTAATCAAAAGAGAAAAACAGAAATTCTACTATATTTCAGTCATATTAATCTATATTGTTTTTGACTACTTAAAATAGATAGCATAGGGTTGGAATATTGCTGTGGTGTAGGAAAAGATGAGTTGTGGACTTAGAATTATACGGAAAGACTTGAACCTAAAAAGAATGATATCTACCGTCACAGAAAGAGAGGACAAATAAGCATAGTACATCCTTACGTATTGGAATTTATATGTATACATATATATGTGTATAATTATAGATAGATACCTATATATGCACATATAGATATCTACCTATCAATCTATATATCTATATCTATATCTATCTACCTATCTATCTATCTATCTATCTATCTATCTATCTGGTTTCATGCTTAACTTAAGCCTTCTTAGGGGAGATAGGGGAGGGAAGAAAGAGGGGAAAAAAAGAAGAAAGCAAAAAGTGAACAGCAGAGAATAAAAGAGAACCTTCAAAGATGAAATCTAAGGATTGACAGGTCTGAAACACAATGTGTAATATTTAGCATATTGACTTTCTTGGAATGGAAACTTATCGTTTCATATTTTAAATCATCTCTAAATGATGTGCTATTGAGCGTATGACAATTTTTGTTTCTTTTTCTGTTCTTTTTGATTTTAAGTTTTAAATAAATAACAAAAAAAAGAAAAAATACTGAATGGGTTGCCTTTTGTAAACACCTGAAATTCCTCTTATCCTTCCTAGAAACTAGAGAAGCTATTTCCATCTTATAGAGTTTGATTTCTACTACTATCATAGGGGTGTGTGTGTACATGTGCTATCAGTCTGGTGAAGCTTATGAACACTGCAAAATAATAGAAGTAAATAATTGAACAAAATGCTCAATTTTGGTTAGATAAGTGAAAATATTTTTCTCCATCCAAGCTCATGTACTTTTGAAATCTATTTTCAGAGTCAAGTTGTATACCCATGGTCTATGGGGAAAAAACATTCTATGAATTAAATGGCTCCAAATATTCGGTCTTCTTTCCCTTCTTTCTCTGTGCTGTCTCCTTTCACACTTTATCATTCCAACACATATAGGCTTTCCCACTTACCCTTCAAAATTCTTTTTTCCCCTTTGTTTTCCATTTAACATTTTTTATTTCTTGTTTTTTTTTTCCTCTTTTGTTACCTTGTTTCTGGGGGTCATAGGATCATAGATTCAAAACTAGAAGTGGCTTCAGAAGTCTGCGGGTTAAAATGATGCTTTTTCTAGCTAAGAAAATTTCATCCAGAGAGGTGAAATAGCTTGTATAAGATTACAAAGCTATTAAATGTGAGGCTAGATCCATTTATATGCCTTCTAACTCTACATTCAGGGCTTTTTCCTTTAAAAGAAAAAGAAACTTGACCTAAAGAGATTAAGAGGAAAGGAATACAAAGACTTTTACCTTGTTTGTTTTATTGAAATGTTAATGTCAGTCTATCCTAGTCCCAGCATTTCCTTAGTTAATCATTCACCAATCTTATTAATAAATTGTCCCACCCGCTTGATTCCTGTAAAAAGAACATCTTCCCAATTAATGGGTTGATGAAACATTCACAAAATCACATAGAGAGCATAATTCTCCTTTCTGATTTCAATTTTTAAAATCTTACCTATTATTATTGTATTTTTTTCCAGCTCAAAGTCCTGATTCAAGGACTCATGGCTTTGAAACTAATTTGGATGGCAAATACCTGACCCATATTTGTGTAGTAATTATCTGGTCCAGTGAACAAACAAAAGAAGGGGATGTTAGGCTCAGATTCTGAAGATTTTTTCCCTTTTTTCCACCTCTTTTTATTGAAGAAAAAAGCAAGTCTCTGCCTGGAGATAAAATGCATCTTGCCAACAACAGGTATAGAGCATCTGTCTTGAATCATGATAAAATTATAGAATGTTGAAGCAGCAATCATGTGAGATGGTAGAGCAGATAGAAGGCTGGCCTTAGAATCAAGATGACCTGAGGTAAGACCTGATTATAAAATATAGTCACTGTTTGACCATGGGGAAATCACAATCTTTTCATCTTTCTTTTTTTTTTTTTTTTTTTAACTCTCTGTTGGCTGGCTTCTGGACTCATAGATTTTTTTCTTCTCTTCAAAGTTAAAAATGACACAATTTCCAATTTCCATGACCATTTTAAAGCTCTGTCCTTGACTTCTCTGAAGAATCTTACACTATCCATCACCTTCTCTTATCTCTAGGTTTTTTAGACATTTATCTCTCTTGGATCTCCTCCAATTTTAATAATCACTCTTTAGTTCACTTTGCTGGATTTTCAATTAGATCTCACTAACTAACCATTTTGTATTTGGCTCTTTTTATCTTTTTTCTTTATGTTTTCTTGCTTGTTCATGTCATTAGTTTCTGTAGATTCAATGATCATCTCCATGAATTATTTCTCAGATCTATTTATCCAATTCTAATCCCTTTCCTGACCTCCAGCCTTAGATCTCCAAAAGCCATCTTAAATTTAACTGTCCTTAAAAACTACTGGAACTCAATATGTCCAATTAAACTCCTGCCCCTAACCAAACTATTCCGTATTATCAGTAAATCCTCTTAGTCTCCCAGACTTAGAACATTGGGGTTATCCTTTATCTCAACCTTTCCACATCCAATCCATTATATGGTTAGTAATTTCCTCTGTATTTCTCTTTTGCATCTCTATCACTTCTACTGTCCTATTATAGGCCATCTTCATGTCATTCCTGAGTATTACAGTAGTCTTCTTTTGGTCAAGTCTTTTCCCATTGTATTCTATCTTCCCCTTATCAATCTCTCCTAAATCATAACTATCACAATATCAATCAGTACATTCTGTTAGTTCTGTTACCTCCAGGACAAAGGATAAATGCTTTTACTTTTATAAAGCCTTTTATTGCCTTGGTCCCCTCTAATTTTTTCTGATCTTACTCTTATACATTACTTCCCATCATATACTCTTAGACCCAGAGACAATGGACTTCTGAGTGTTCCAGCAAAAATGACTCCTCCTCTCAACTTTGGGCATTTTTTTCTGGATGGGTCTCCATGCTTGGAATGCTCCTCTTCTCTTCCCTTACTATTAACCTCTCTTACTTCTTTTAAGTATCAGTGAAAATTCTCTCTTTCTATAGCAAGTCTTCCAAAATTCCTTTAAATTCCAGTGATTTCCCTATTAATTAGTTTTCTATTTATTTTGTATATACTGGACTTTCTATATATTTATTTGCCTATTATCTCTCTCATTAAATAGTAATCCCCTTAAAGGCAGAGATTGTCTTTTGCCTCTTTTTATATCCAAAGTGCCTAGTATAATACCTGCCACATTAGCAAATGTTTATTGGCAGATTGATTGATTTCAACCCCCTCAAAATTCCCTAAGATTCAATTATGTTGTTTTCTTGCTGTTTCTTAAAAGACACTATATCTCCTAATTCAACTACATTTTTACCGCTTGTCTTCCATACTTGTTGTGAAATATTATTGTTCTATAAGAAATGATCAGCACGATGATTAGAGAGAAGCCTGGAGAGATTCACATGAACTGATGCTGAATGAAATGAGCAGGACCAGGAGATCATTGTACTCATCAACAGCAACGTTATATGATGATCAATTCTGATGGATGCGACTTTTCAACAATGAGATGATTCAGACCAGTTCCAATGATCTTGTGATGAAAAGAGCCATCTGCACCCTGAGAAAGGACTGAGGGAATTGTGTGGATCACAACATAGAATTTTCATTCTTTTTGTTGTTCTTTGCTTGCATTTTTCTTTCTTTCTCATTTTTTTCCTTTTTGATCTCATTTTTCTTGTGCAGCAAGATATTTGTGGAAATATGCACAAAAGAATTGCATATGTTTAACATATACTGGATTACTTGCCATCAGGGGGTGGAGGTTGGAGAAATGGAGGGAAAAAATTGGGAACATAAGATTTTGCAAAAGTGAATTTTGAAAATTATCCATTCCTGTGTTTTGAAAATAAAATCTTTAATTAAAAAAGAAAAATGCTATCTTCATCCAGAGAGAGAACTATGGAAACTAAATGTAAATCAATAAATGCAATATTAATTTTTTTTCTTTTTCTTCTTTTTTTCTCTCATTTTCCCTTTTGTTCTGATTTTTATCTCCCAACATACTTCATAAAGAAATGTTTTAAAATGTCTATATACATATAACAAAAATATTGTTTTTACATATAACTGGGGATAATAGAAAATTTGAAAAAAGAATTCTTAGGAATGGCTTCCAACTTTAAGATTTTTATGGTTCGGTTTTCATTTGGTCATTATTTAAATGCTATATGCTTCTTCTATTAGTGGTTGACTCATGAGGATTAAAATGCATTCTTATATTAAAGCCATAATTAGTGGTCATCCAATTTAAAATAATAATCTAAAATATTGTGCTTTAAGTTTCACAGACACTTTTCATAGACTTTTTCATTCAATTCTCACACAACTTGATATTATCACCAATTTCCAAAATAGAAAAATAAGGTTTAGAGATGATAAGAGATTTACATAGTGGGATGTGCCTGGGATGTTTCAGAAGCAGAATTTTGAACTTATATCATCTTAACTTCATTCACTGCTCTACCTATTATGCCAAATAGCTGTTCTTGGTTACAGCCCTGCAGGACTTGTACTTTATTGGTATGTGTTTAACAATCCATGGTTATTTCCTAAATCATGATAGGATATCAGAGTAAGATTTTATTTTATTTTATTTTAGTGTAATACTTCATTTTACTTTTATTTGCACTATCATATTTACTCTTGTGCAATAAGCTTTTGTTTCTTCAGTTTCTCTTGGAATGTCTTTTTCTTTTGAGCAATCTCCTCTTCTGGTTTAAGAACAATTTGTTCCTTTTCAGTAAGTAACATTTCTATGTGGAAAGGAGAACTCATGTATGGGTTGATTTGACCATGAGTCCTGTAAGTACACCATTGCATTTTGGTATGCTCAATGACAAGAGAATCTACATCCAAACCCTTCAGTTCTGCATTACTTTCTGCATTTAAGCTTAAAAGCAGAAAAAACTTAGCACTCTTTATGGGTCACTAACCTCATGTCCAACTCCATTATTTAGCCTGGACATATCTGCCAATTCTACTATTATATTGATGGAAGGAAAAGAGAAAATTAGATTTATTTTCAGATTGAAAAAGTATATATTATTAATTATACTAAGTATTATAATATACTTATAATTTGATATTTAATGTTTCAGAAGGAAAAAAAAATCTCTATAATTGGCAAGTACTCATAGAAACTTTGTTGACTTATGTGGAACACTAGATTATCATCAAGGACAATCTTGGGAACTCTGCTTTACACACATAGATAGGACAATTAGTCATATAACCTCTACTGAAAGATTCATAGGATATAAGCTCACTATTATGTGAGCCAACTTATTTCACTCTTAGGTAGTTTGGATAGTACATATATCATAAGAGGATGTCTAGAAGAAGAAGGGAATTGCAAAACTTTAAATGATTATTGGTTTAAGGACATTAGGATGTTTTATCTGGAAAAGAGAAAACTTAGGGGAATCAAAAACATTGTTTTCTAATATCTGAAGTTCAATCATGAAGAACAAGAATTAGACTTGTTCTGCTTACAAAGACCTGAACTAATTTCAGTATAAGGAAATGTGTTTTAATCACCAGAACTACCCTCAAAATAAATTGAAGTGCTATAAGAGGCAATGAGTTCATTATCCCTGGAAATATTTAAGTAGAAACTAGATGACAATTTGGGGCATTTGTTCTAGGATGTATGTTTTCAGCAGGGAGTTGGACAAGATGACCTCTGGGATCCATTCCATTTCTGAAATTCTGTAATTTTATGATTATTTTTTAAGCTTTAAGATGGGCACAGCCAGATGCAAAACAGATCCTTATGCTTCTTTTAGAGAAAGAGGCACAAAGGGGCAAAACTTTATTGCAGAAACATAGGCAATATAAACGGATCACCAATGAGCATTTTAAGATGATAACTAATCACCCTTAATATCTTCACCATCTAAATATCACAGGCATTTGCTTTCAATGTCAATCTCCTTCAGATAACTTCTCTAAAAGGATTCATTTGGAAAATGACCATTGCCTTAATGGGGTGGAAATACATTTCCAGTTTCTCCATGAGTCAAATATGTTCCAGTGAATCAGAATTAATTTATTCTGTAGTGTTCAGAGCAATTCTTAAGCTTAGATGAGCAGATTGAATGGACTATCAACGGCTAGTCTCTTTTTCATAAGAGCTCCTCCTCCCCTCCATATCCCAACCTTCAACACTGCAAGTGACTCATCTGTGAAAATTACTACATGGCGAAATGATAATCAATACCTAAAACAAATGAGGCTAAGTGTGGTACAGTGTAGTGCAAAAGATTTAGAGTCAGATCATCCACATTTAAACACAATCTCTGAAACTTTGATCAAGTTGCTTGTCCTTGAAATTGAGGTTCCTAATTTCCTTAGCAGTAGTTTAAGGGGGTTAGACTAAATGATCTCTGAGTCCCTTTCTGCTATGATTCTATGATTTAGAATAAACCAAATCAAATAACAAAGCATTTTCAGGTGGAAAGCACCTAAGATATGTTAGTTTAAATTCTTTTATTTTATAGATGAGGAAACCGAGGCTTAGAGAAGTGAGGTGACATTTTAAAATATTACACTTTTTTTGATTATTGTTCTATCATTTCAACTAAGTTTGACTCTTTGTGCCCTCGTTGGTATTTTCTTTTCCTCCACTTAAATTTTTTCCAGTTTTATATATATATATGTGTGTGTGTGTGTGTGTGTGTGTGTGTGTGTGTGTGTGTATATATATGTGTGTGTGTATATATAGTTTTTAACATTCATTTTTGTCTCACTTGATATTTTCTTAACAACATATACTGAAGTGGTTTTCTGTTTTTTTCTCAAAATCATGCAGATAAAGAAATTGAGGCAATCAGGGTTGAATGACTTGCCAAAGATTAGAAAACTAAGGAGTAGGAAGCCAAATTTGCACTCAAGAAGATGAATCATCAAGATCCCAGGCCTGGCAGTCCAATCCTGTGCCATCTAGCTGTCCCGTAAATACGACATACAGGAAATATTGAAGCTAGAATTTGATTTAAGAGTTGCTAACTCCAAATTCAATGCTCTTTTCAACTGTGTTATATCAAACAAATGGATCAAGCTCTTTGTTCTTTAATCACTGTTGTGTTTCTTTTCTTTTCTTTTTTTTTTTTTCTTAATATAAAAATGAAGACGTGAAGGAAATTTCTCCTATAGGTTTCGTTGAATGGAAAATGTAGTGGAATTGGAGCCAAATTGGAGACCAATTATAAGTTCTTGTTCTGACATTACTAATTTATATATACAAACAATGAGGGATTGGACTAAGTCAGGGGTTCTCAAACTTTTGCTTCATGGATGCTTATAAGACATATGCAGCCTTTGGAATAATTATTTAAGTGCATAAAATGAAATATATAAGGTTAAAGAAAGCCAAAATTTAGTAAAAATAATGAGGCCTATTTTCTCATTCAAGTACATGGATACATAATGTACATGTATACTTATATACCTGAATTCTATTAGTGGACCCCTAAGGAGTCTATAAACCCTTAATTGAGAATCTTTTGAGTTTATACTATCTTAGATCCCTCCAGCTCTAATTTGAACAATTCTGGAATCAGACCTGTTGAGGAAAAAAAATGACTTCTCCACCTCTTAACTAACCCTTGACAATAATGTCTATATATCACATTAAGGGTTAGGGCATTCAAATATTACCATCCTTTTAAATATATGACAACCAAAGTTTAAAAAAAAGAGACATGGCTCACTCATGGTCACATAGATTTCCAGACCTCAAGTCCAAAATGCTTTCAATTACCCAATGCTGCTCCATATTGTTGATTTTTTTGTCTAACTGTATATTCTTCATTCTTTCCTCTAGTCTATGAAAACCTTGATAAATTGTTCTATTCACTATCTTTGCAGCCATAGATGATTGCAGGAACTTGTACATAAAGGATTCTTTTTTTTTTTTTTTTTTTTTTTTATTGATTGCTTCTCTGCTATTTTATTTTATTTTTTTTTAATTTTTTTTATTATATATATATATATTTTATAATATTATCCCTTGTATTCATTTTTCCAAATTACCCCCCCTCCCTTATTCCCTCCCCCCGACGACAGGCAATACCATACATTTTACATGTGTTACAATATAGTCTAAGTACAATACATGTGTGTGAATATCATTTTCTTGTTACACAATAAACATTAGAATCCGAAGGTACATGCAACCTGGGCAGACAGATATTAGTGCTAACAATTTACATTCCCCTCCCAGTGTTTCTTCTCTGGGTGTATCTACCTCTGTCCATCATTGATCAACTGGGAGTGAGTTGGATCTTCTTTATGTTGAAGATTTCCACTTCCATCAGAATACATCCTCATACAGTATTGTTGTTGAAGTGTACAGTGATCTTCTGGTTCTGCTCATTTCACTCAGCATCAGTTGATTTAAGTCTCTCCAGGCCTCTCTATATTCCTCCTGCTGGTCATTTCTTACCGAGCAATAATATTCCATAACCTTCATATACCACAATTTACCCAACCATTCTCCAACTGATGGACATCCATTCATCTTCCAGTTTCTAGCTACAACAAAAAGAGCTGCCACAAACATTTTGGCACATATATGTCTCTTTCCGCTCTTTAGTATTTCTTTGGGATATAATCCCAGTAGTAGCGCTGCTGGGTCAAAGGGTATGCACAGTTTGATAACTTTTTGGGCATAATTCCAGATTGCTCTCCAGAATGGCTGGATTCTTTCACAACTCCACCAGCAATGTATTAGTGTCCCAATTTCCCCACATCCCCTCCAACATTTGTCATTATTTGTTCCTGTCATCTTAGCCAATCTGACAGGTGTGTAGTGGTATCTCAGAGTGGTCTTAATTTGCATTTCTCTGATCAGTAGTGATTTGGAACACTCTTTCATGTGAGTGGATATAGTTTCAATTTCTTCCTCTGAGAATTGTCTGTTCATATCCTTTGACCATTTATCAATTGGAGAATGGTTCGGTTTCTTATAAATTATGGTCAGTTCTCTATATATTTTGGAAATGAGACCTTTGTCAGAACCTTTGTTTTTAAAAATATTTTCCCAATTTGTTACTTCCCTTCTAATCTTGTTTGCATTAGTATTATTTGTACAGAAACTTTTTAGTTTGATGTAATCAAAATCTTCTATTTTGTGATCAATAATGATCTCTAGTTCTCCTCTGGTCATAAATTCCTTCCTCCTCCACAAGTCTGAGAGGTAGATTATCCTCTGTTCCTCTAATCTGTTTATTATCTCCCTCTTTATGCCTAAATCATGGACCCATTTTGATCTTATCTTGGTATATGGTGTTAAGTGTGGATCCATATCTAATTTCTGCCATACTAATTTCCAGTTTTCCCAACAGTTTTTTCCGAATAATGAATTTTTATCCCTAATGTTGGAATCTTTGGGTTTGTCAAAGATTAGATTGCTATAGATGTACCCTTTTTTGTCCTTTGTATCTAATCTGTTCCACTGATCTACCGGTCTATTTCTTAGCCAATACCAAATGGTTTTGGTGACTGCTGCTATATAATATAGCTTTAGATCAGGTACACTTAGACCACCTTCCTCTGAGTTTTTTTTCATTAGTTCCCTTGCAATTCTCGACCTTTTATTCTTCCATATGAATTTTGTTGTTATTTTTTCTAGGTCATTAAAATAGTTTCTTGGGAGTCTGATTGGTATAGCACTAAATAAATAGATTAGTTTGGGGAGTATTGTCATCTTTATTATATTCGCTCGGCCTATCCAAGAGCACTGAATGTCTTTCCAATTATTTAAATCTGATTTTATTTTTGTGGCAAGTGTTTTGTAATTTTTCTCATATAATTCCTGACTTTTCTTTGGTAGATGGATTCCCAAATATTTTATACTCTCAACATTTGTTTGGAATGGAATTGCTCTTTGTATCTCTTGCTGTTGCATTTTGTTAGTGATATATAAAAATGCCGAGGATTTATGTGGATTTATTTTGTATCCTGCCACTTTGCTGAAATTTTGAATTATTTGTAGTAGCTTTTTAGCAGAGTCTTTGGGGTTCTCTAAGTATACCATCATGTCATCTGCAAAAAGTGATAGTTTAATTTCCTCATTTCCTACTCTAATTCCTTGAATCTCTTTCTCGGCTCTTATTGCCGAGGCTAGCGTTTCTAGTACTATATTGAATAGTAATGGTGATAGTGGGCATCCTTGTTTCACTCCTGATCTTACTGGGAAAGGTTGCAGTTTATTTCTATTGCATATTATGCTTACTGACGGTCTTAAATATATACTCCTGATTATTCTAAGGAATAATCCATTTATTCCTATACTCTCAAGAGTTTTTAGTAGGAATGGATGTTGGATTTTGTCAAATGCTTTTTCTGCATCTATTGAGATGATCATATGGTTCTTATTAATTTGATTATTAATATGGTCAATTATATTAATAGTTTTCCTAATATTAAACCAGCCCTGCATTCCTGGAATAAATCCTACTTGATCATAGTGTATTATTTTGGAGATGATTTTCTGAAGTCTTTTTGCTAATATCTTATTTAAGATTTTAGCATCAATATTCATTAAGGAGATTGGTCTATAATTTTCTTTCTCAGTTTTCGATCTACCAGGTTTAGGTATCAGTACCATGTCTGTGTCATAAAAGGAATTTGGTAGAACTCCTTCATCCCCTATTTTTTCAAATAATTTATATAACATTGGGGCTAATTGTTCTTTAAATGTTTGGTAGAATTCACATGTGAATCCATCTGGCCCTGGGGATTTTTTCCTGGGGAGTTGATTAATAGCTTGTTCTATTTCTTTTTCTGAAATGGGACTATTTAAGCAATTTATCTCCTCCTCTGTTAATCTAGGGAGCCTATATTTTTGGAGGAAGTCATCCATTTCACTTAAGTTATCAAATTTATTGGCATAAAGTTGGGCAAAGTAACTCCTTATTATTTCTCTAATTTCCTCTTCATTGGTGGAAAGATCCCCCTTTTCATTTGTAAGACTATCAATTTAATTTTCCTCTTTCTTTTTTTTGATCAAATTTACCAAAGGTTTATCTATTTTATTGGCTTTTTCATAAAACCAACTCTTGGTTTTATTTATTAATTCAATAGTTTTTTTACTTTCAATTTTATTGATTTCTCCTTTTAATTTTTGTATTTCGAGTTTAATTTTTGGTTGGGGGTTTATAATTTGGTCTTTTTCTAGCCTTTTAAGTTGTAAGCCCAATTCGTTAATCTTCTCTTTCTCAATTTTCTTCAAATAAGCTTCTAAAGATATAAAATTTCCCCTTATTACCGCTTTAGCTGCATCCCAAAGATTTTGATATGATGTCTCATCATTATCATTATCTTGGGTGAAATTGTTAATTGTTTCTATAATTTGCTCTTTCACCCAGTCATTCTTTAAGATGAGATTATTCAGTTTCCAATTACTTTTTGGTCTATTTACCCCTAACTTTTTACTGAATGTAGCTTTTATTGCATTGTGATCTGAGAAGAAGGCATTTATTATTTCTGCCTTCCTACATTTAATTTTGAGATCTTTATGTCCTAGTATATGGTCAATTTTTGTATAGGATCCATGAACTGCTGAGAAGAAAGTATATTCCTTCCTATTGCCATTCAGTTTTCTCCAAAGGTCTATCATACCTAGTTTTTCTAATGTTCTATTTACTTTTTTAATTTCTTTCTTGTTTGTTTTGTGGTTTGATTTGTCTAAATCTGAGAGTGCAAGGTTGAGATCTCCCACTATTATAGTTTTACTGTCTATTTCTTCTTGCAGTTCTCTTAACTTTTCCTTTAGAAAGTTAGATGCTATACCACTTGGTGCATATATGTTTAGTATTGATATGGCTTCATTATTTATGCTACCTTTCAGCAGGATATAGTTTCCTTCCTTATCTTTTTTAACGAGATCTACTTCTGCTTTTGCTTGATCTGAGATAAGGATAGCTACCCCTGCTTTTTTGGCTTTACCTGAAGCATAATAGGCTCTGTTCCAACCTTTTACCTTTACTCTGTATGTATCTCCCTGCTTTAAGTGTGTTTCCTGTAGGCAACATATTGTAGGGTTCTGCTTTTTGATCCAATCTGCTATCCGTCTCCGTTTGATGGGATCGTTCATCCCATTTACATTTACAGTTAAAATTACTAATTCTGTATTTCCTGCCATCGTATTATCCCCAGATTATGCTTTTTTCCCTTGACCCCCCTGATCCCCCTCCCCGATATTTAATTTACAGACCCCCCTTGTGACGCGCAACCCTCCCTCTTTTTTTTTTTTTTTTTTTTTTTTAGGATCCCTCCCCCCTCCCTCCAAGTCCCTTCACTTATTCCCCTTTTCCTTTTCCCTTTTCCTCTCCCCCCTTTTAATGAGGTGAGAGAAAATTCTCTGAAAAACAAATATGTTAATTATTTACTCTTTGAGCCTCTTCTGATGAGAGTAAGATTCACACAATGATTCTCCCCCTCACTAAGTTCCCTCAGATATAGTGTATTTTCTATGTCTCTTCCTGGGATGTAGTTTCCCTCTTTTTATCACTCCTTCCCCTTTTTCTGAACCGACCTCCTTCCCTTTACTACACCCCCCTTTTTTTCTTTTATATCAGTAAAATCAAATTATCCTTGAGTATTTTTTATATACCCACAACAGAGTTACAGTTCTCAAGGGTTCTGTGTACCTTTTTCTGTTTCTCTTCAGTCTTGTGGATGTAGATCAAATTTTTTGTTTAAGTCTGGTTTTTTTCTTAGAAACATATAGAATTCCTCTGTTTCATTGAATGACCATCTTCTTCCGTGGAAAAAGATGCTAAACTTAGCTGGGTAGTTCATTCTTGGTTGCAGTCCTTGATCTTTTGCCTTACGGAATATCAGGTTCCAGGCCCTTCTATCTTTTAATGTGGAGGCAGCCAGATCTTGGGTGACCCTTATTGTGGCACCTTGGTATTTAAATTGTTTTTTTCTAGCTGCTTGCAGGATTTTCTCCTTTGTGTGGTAATTCTGCAGCTTAGCCACAATATTCCGTGGTGTTCTTTTTTTAGGGTCTATTTCAGAAGGAGTTCGATGAATTCTTTCCACATCTACTTTCCCTTCTGTTTTTATTATCTCTGGACAGTTCTCTTTGATAATTTCCTGTAAAATAGAATCTAGGCTCTTTTTTTGGTCATAGTTTTCTGGAAGTCCAATAATCCGCAGATTATCTCTCCTAGATCTATTTTCCAGGTCTATAGATTTTCCCAGTAATTATTTGACGTTGTTCTCCAGCTTCTCATTTTTTTTGTTTTGTTTGACTGATTCTTGGGTTCTCTGTGAATCATTCATTTCTATTTGTTCCATCCTGACTTTTAAGGAGTTATTTTCTTCTTTCACAGTTTTTAGTTCTTTTTGTAAATGCCCAATTTCGTTTTTAAATGAATTATTTTGCTCTATTGAATTTTTTTCCATTTCCCTAATTTTTTTTTTTGAGAATTATTTTCTTTTTCCAATTCAGAAATTCTATTTTCTTGAGACTTTTTTATCTTTTCCAATTCAGAAATCCTACTTTCCTGTGTTTTTTTAACCTTTTCTAATTCACTAATTTTGTTTCCCTGCATCTCCTGTGAATTCTTTATTTTTTCCAACTCCAATTTCAGGACGTTGTTATTCTCTATCATAACTTCCCTTTCCTTGCCCCATTTTTCTTCGATCTCCCTCAATTTCTTAAGAGCTTCTTCTAGGAGAGAGTTATGTGATGGGGGGCAGGAATCGTTCCCCTTTAGGTTGTTATCTTCTGAATCTTTGCTGTTAACTTCCTCGGGGTTGGGTACCCGCTCTTTCTCTGTATAGAAGGAATCTATAGTTTTTCTAGCTTTTTTGCTCATACTTAAAAATGTTTTGGGGTCTGTCCCTGGGGTAGGAAATTATTTACTTCTTTACCAGCTTCCTCCCAGACTGGATGAATGCAGCGGCCCCTGCGCCGGAGCTAAGATAGAGCTCTGGGAGAGAGTTCCCCACCCCCTCCCTGGAGGTGCCTCAGAGGTGATTAGCACTGCTGTGCTTTGAGGGCGTAGAATAGTGAAGACAGCAAGAAGCTCAGCCTATGTGTCCGGGTGGGGAGTGGATGTCTGCAGCAGGTGACGTGAGAAGCCCCTGCGCTCAAACTGGAAGTGTCTGCCAGAAACCGGGGTCCCTAGTTCAAAGGTTCCGCTTCTCTGGGACTTCCTGGAGCTGAGTTCCACTTCCTCCAGCTAAGCTAGGCAGTGTGTGTTGCCTTGGGCCGTATCCACCCACTTGTCAGTCTCTTAACTATTCTCAGGAGGTAGCTGAGGCCACACCCCCTGGTGCCGAGTCTGCCGAGTCACCCCCAGGGTGGGGGAGGGGGGGAAATCTAATCTGAGTTTTAAAATATTTTGGCTTTCTCTTCTGAACTGCTAAATAATTAGCAGAGAAGAGCTAACAGCCTGTGCCAGATTCCTTTACCTCAGTGGCTTCTCTGATCCCAGAGCCCCTCCCAGCGCAATGGGCGCAGTGTGCCCCTACCCCACCGTCTGTGCTGGTCTTTCTTATTCCTCCCCTGAGAACTGACCTTTCCTGTTGAAACTCCAGATTCTCTTCAGCTGGTAAGTCGTGCTTCCAGTCCTTGTGGTATCTATCAGTCCTGAGCTAATTTTGAGACTTAATTTATCTAATTGGTTGTGAGGGAGTGAGGACGTTCACTGAGTAGTGTGTTTCTTCTCCGCCATCTTGGCTCCGCCCCTACATAAAGGATTCTTAATAGACATTGATTGATTTTAATTCAATGATGGAAATAAGAAGGAAAGAAAGATAATAACTGTCTTCCAATATTTGAAAAGCTGTCATGTGGAAATCTTAGATTTCTACTTTGCTGCAGAAGACAGATAGAACAATTGATGGACATTATTAAGAATTAGAGCCGTCCAAAAGTAAAACACACTGCTATGAGAAATAGTGGCATCCCCCTCCCTAAGAGACTAACCAAAGCCTAGATGAAGCAAACTGTAGTACAAAGTACCAAAGTGTGATTTAGGAACCTCTCTAAGAAACCGCAGAACCTTTCAGGTGATCTGTGACATCACTTCAATTATTTAAATAATGATATTAAGACATTTTAATTTAAATAATTATAACACAATAAATGTAAGTTCTTAGGGAAAGTAATTTTTTTTTGGAATACAAGGGAGTTAAAAGACCAAAATATTTGAGAATCTCTAGGAGAAAAGAAGGAAAACCAGCTTTGAAGTTCCTCAGAGGATTCAAATGCTAGTTTGGATACTGACTACCTGTGTGATGTTGGGCAAACCACTTAACCTAATTAGACCTAAGTTTCTTCATTTTTAAAATAAGTTTAAACTAGATGTCATCCAAGTTCCCCTTTACTTTCAGGTCTATGATCCTACTACCATTTGTTGGCAATATTATAAAGGCAATTATTTTGAAAATAACTTTCTTTTTTTATTTTAATAATTTTTTATTATATTTTTTTATAATATTATCCCTTGTATTCATTTTTCCAAATTATCCTCCCCCTCCTTCTATTCCCTCCCCCCGATAACAGGCAATCCCATACATTTTACATGTGTTACAATATAACCTAGATACAAAACATGTGTGTGAATATCATTTTCTTGTTGCACAATAAGCATTAGATGCCGAAGGTACATGTAACCTGGGCAGACAGATATTAGTGCTAAAAATTTACATTCATTTCCCAGTGTTTCTTCTCTGGGAGTAGGTACCTCTGTCCATCATTGATCAACTGGAAGTGAGTTGGCTCTTCTTTATGTTGAAGATTTCCACTACCATTGGAATATATCTTCATACAGTATTGTTGTTGAAGTATACAGTGATCTTCTGGTTCTGCTCATTTCACTCAGCATCAGTTGATGTAAGTCTCTCCAGGCCTCTCTGTATTCCTCCTGCTGGTCATTTCTTACAGAGCAATAATATTCCATAACCTTCATATACCATAATTTACCCAACCATTCTCCAACTGATGGATATCCATTCATCTTCCAGTTTCTAGCTACAACAAAAAGAGCTGCCACAAACATTTTGGAACATATATGTCTCTTTCCGCTCTTTAGTATTTCTTTGGGATATAAGCCCAGTAGTAGCACTGCTGGGTCAAAGGCTATGCATAGTTTGATAACTTTTTGGGCATAGTTCCAAATTGGTGTACAGAATGGCTGGATTCTTTCACAACTCAACCAGCAATGTATTAGTGTCCCAGTTTTCCCACATCCTCTCCAACATTCATCATTATTTGTTCGTGTCATCTTAGCCAATCTGACAGGTGTGTAGTGGTATCTCAGAGTTGTCTTAATTTGCATTTCTCTAATCAGTAGTAATTTGGAACACTCCTCCATGTGAGTGGATATAGTTTCAATTTTACAGGAATTTATGACCAGAGTAGAACTAGAGATCATTATTGATCACAAAATAGAAGATTTTGATTACATCAAACTAAAAAGTTTCTGTACAAATAATACTAATGCAAACAAGATTAGAAGGGAAGTAACAAATTGGGAAAATATTTTTAAAAACAAAGGTTCTGACAAAGGTCTCATTTCCAAAATATATAGAGAACTGACCCTAATTTATAAGAAACCGAACCATTCTCTAATTGATAAATGGTCAAAGGATATGAACAGACAATTCTCAGAGGAAGAAATTGAAACTATATCCACTCACATGAAAGAGTGTTCCAAATCACTACTGATCAGAGAAATGCAAATTAAGACCACTCTGAGATACCACTACACACCTGTCAGATTGGCTAAGATGACAGGAACAAATAATGACAAATGTTGGAGGGGATGTGGGAAAACTGGGACACTGATACATTGCTGGTGGAGTTACGAAAGAATCCAGCCATTCTGGAGAGCAATCTGGAATTATGCCCAAAAAGTTATCAAACTGTGCATACCCTTTGACCAAGCAGCGCTACTACTGGGATTATATCCCAAAGAAATACTAAAGAGCGGAAAGAGACATATATGTGCCAAAATGTTTGTGGCAGCTCTTTTTGTTGTAGCTAGAAACTGGAAGATGAATGGATGTCCATCAATTGGAGAATGGTTGGGTAAATTGTGGTATATGAAGGTTATGGAATATTATTGCTCTGTAAGAAATGACCAGCAGGAGGAATACAGAGAGGCCTGGAGAGACTTAAATCAACTGATGCTGAGTGAAATGAGCAGAACCAGAAGATCACTGTACACTTCAACAACAATACTGTATGAGGATGTATTCTGATGGAAGTGGAAATCTTCAACATAAAGAAGATCCAACTCACTTCCAGTTGATCAATGATGGACAGAGGTAGCTACACCCAGAGAAGAAACACTGGGAAGTGAATGTAAATTGTTAGCACTAATATCTATCTGCCCAGGTTGCATGTACCTTCAGATTCTAATGTTTATTGTGCAACAAGAAAATGATATTCACACACATGTATTTTACCTAGACTATATTGTAACACATGTAAAATGTATGGGATTGCCTGTCATCGGGGGGAGGGAATAGAGGAAGGGGGGGATAATTTGGAAAAATGAATACAAGGGATAATATTATAAAAAATATATATATAATAAAAAATTTAAAATATATATATATATATATATTCGCTCGGACTATCCAAGAGCACTGAATGTCTTTCCAATTATTTAAATCTGACTTTATTTTTGTGGCAAGTGTTTTATAATTTTTCTCATATAATTCCTGACTATTCTTTGGTAGATGGATTCCCAAATACTTTATACTCTCAACATTTGTTTGGAATGGAATTTCTCTTTGTATCTCTTGCTGTTGCATTTTGTTGGT
This sequence comes from Sminthopsis crassicaudata, assembly GCF_048593235.1. NCBI lineage: Eukaryota > Metazoa > Chordata > Mammalia > Dasyuromorphia > Dasyuridae > Sminthopsis > Sminthopsis crassicaudata. The sequence continues at coordinate 89,562,007 of NC_133617.1, forward strand.
GATATACAGGAATGCTGAGGATTTATGTGGATTTATTTTGTATCCTGCCGCTAAAATTCTGAATTTTTTCTAATAGCTTTTTAGCAGAGTCTTTGGGTTCTCTAAGTATACCATCATGTCATCTGCAAAAAGTGATAGTTTGATTTCCTCATTTCCTACTCTAATTCCTTGAATCTCTTTCTTGGCTCTTATTGCCGAGGCTAGCATTTTAGTACTATATTGAATAGTAATGGTGATAGTGGGCAAACTTGTTTCACTCCTGATCTTACTGGGAAAGGTTGTAGTTTATTTCTATTGCATATTATGCTTACTGACGGTCTTAAATATATGCTCCTGATTATTCTAAGGAATAGTCCATTTATTCCTATACTCTCAAGTGTTTTTAGTAGGAATGGATGTTGGATTTTGTCAAATGATTTTTCTGCATCTATTGAGATGATCATATGGTTCTTATTAATTTGATTATTAATATGGTCAATTATACTAATAGTTTTCCTAATATTAATCCAGCCCTGTATTCCTGGAATAAATCCTAATTGATCATAGTGTATTATCCTGGAGATGATTTTCTGAAGTCTTTTTGGTAATATCTTATTTAAGATTTTACCATCAATATTCATTAAGGAAATTGGTCTATAATTTTCTTCCTCAGTTTTCGATCGACCTGGTTTAGGTATCAGTACCATGTCTGTGTCATAAAAGGAGTTTGGTAGGACTCCTTCATCCCCTGTTTTTTCAAATAATTTATATAACATTGGGGCTAATTGTTCTTTAAATGTTTGGTAGAATTCACATGTGAATCCATCTGGTCCTGGGGATTTTTTCCTGGGGAGTTGATTAATAGCTTGTTCTATTTCTTTTTCTGAAATGGGACTATTTAAGCAATTTATCTCCTCTTCCGTTAATCTAGGGAGCCTATATTTTTGGAGGAAGTCATCCATTTCATTTAAGTTATCAAATTTATTGGCATAAAGTTGGGGCAAGTAACTCCTTATTATTTCTCTAATTTCCTCTTCATTGGTGGAAAGATCCCCCTTTCATTTGTAAGACTAACAATTTGATTTTCCTCTTTCTTTTTTCTGATCAGATTTACCAAAGGTTTATCTATTTTATTGGCTTTTTCATAAAACCAACTCTTGGTTTTATTTATTAATTCAATAGTTTTTTTTTTACTTTCAATATTATTGATTTCTCCTTTTAATTTTTGTATTTCAAGTTTAATATTTGGTTGGGGCTTTTTAATTTGGTCTTTTTCTAGCCTTTTAAGTTGCAAGCCCAATTCATTAAATTTCTCTTTCTCTATTTTCTTCAAATAAGCCTCTAAAGATATAAAATTTCCCCTTATTACTGCTTTAATTGCATCCCACAGATTTTGGGATGATGTCTCATCATTGTCATTATCTTGGGTGAAATTAGTAATTGTTTCTATAATTTGCTCTTTCACCCAGTCATTCTTTAAGATGAGATTATTCAGTTTCCAATTACTTTTTGGACTATTTATCCCTAACTTTTTACTGAATGTAGCTTTTATTGCATTGTGGTCTGAGAAGAAGGCATTTATTATTTCTGCCTTCCTACATTTAATTTTTAGATCTTTATGTCCTAATATATGGTCAATAGTTTTATAGGATCCATGAACTGCTGAGAAGAAAGTATATTCCTTTCTATTGCCATTCAGTTTTCTCCAAAGGTCTATCATACCTAGTTTTTCTAATGTTCTATTTACTTTTTTAATTTCTTTCTTGTTTGTTTTGAGGTTTGATTTGTCTAAATCTGAGAGTGCCAGGTTGAGATCTCCCACTATTATAGTTTTACTGTCTATTTCTTCTTGCAACTCTCTTAACTTTTCCTTTAGAAAGTTAGATGCTATACCACTTGGTGCATATATGTTTAGTATCGATATGGCTTCATTATTTATGCTACCTTTCAGTAGGATATAGTTTCCTTCCTTATCTCTTTTAATTAGACAACTTCTGCTTTTGCTTGATCTGAGATAAGGATAGCTACCCCTGCTTTTTTGGCTTTACCTGAAGCATAATAGATTCTGCTCCAACCTTTTACCTTTACTCTGTATGTATCTCCCTGCTTTAAGTGTGTTTCCTGCAGACAACATATTGTAGGGTTCTGCTTTTTGATCCAATCTGCTATCCGTCTCCGTTTGATGGGATCATTCATCCTATTCACATTTACAGTTAAAATTACTAATTCTGTATGGCCTGCCATCATATTATCCCCAGATTATGCTTTTTCCCTTGACCCCCCTGATCCCCCTCCCCGATATTTAATTTACAGACCCCCCTTGTGACACGCAACCCTCCCTATTTTTTTTAGTATCCCTCCCCCCTCCCTCCAAGTCCCTTCACTTATTCTCCTTTTCCTTTTCCCTTTTTCTCTCCCCCCTTTTAATGAGGTGAGAGAAAATTCTCTGAAAAACAAATATGTTAATCATTTACTCTTTGAGCCTCTCCTGATGAGAGTAAGATTCACACAATGATTCTCCCCCTCATTAAATTCCCTCAGATATGGTGTATTTTCTATGCCTCTTCCTGTGATGTAGTTTCCTTCTTTTTATCATTCCTTCCCCTTTTTCTGAAACGACCTCCTTCCCTTTACTACACCCCCCTTTTTTTCTTTTATATCAGTAAAATCAAATTATCCTTGAGTACTTTTTATATATTCACAACAGAGTTACAGTTCTCAAGGGTTCTGTGTACCTTTTTCTGTTTCTCTTCAGTCCTGTGGATATAGATCAAATTTTTTGTTTAAGTCTGCTTTTTTTCTTAGAAACATATAGAATTCCTCTATTTCATTGAATGACCATCTTCTTCCATGGAAAAAGATGCTAAACTTAGCTGGGTAGTTTATTCTTGGTTGCAATCCTTGATCTTTTGCCTTACGGAATGTCAGGTTCCAGGCCCTTCTATCTTTTAATGTGGAAGCAGCCAGATCTTGTGTGACCCTTATTGTGGCACCTTGGTATTTAAATTGTTTTTTTCTAGCTGCTTGCAGGATTTTCTCCTTTGTGTGGTAATTCTGTAGCTTAGCCACAATATTCCGTGGTGTTCTTTTTTTAGGGTCTATTTCAGAAGGAGTTCGATGAATTCTTTCAACATCTACTTTCCCTTCTGTTTCTATTATCTCTGGACAGTTCTCTTTGATAATTTCCTGTAAAATAGAATCTAGGCTCCTTTTTTGGTCATAGTTTTCGGGAAGTCCAATGATCCTCAGATTATCTCTCCTTGATCTATTTTCCAGGTCTATAGATTTTCCCAGTAAGTATTTGACGTTGTTCTCCAGCTTCTCTTTTTTTTTTTTTTTTTTTTTTGTTTTGTTTGACTGATTCTTGCGTTCTCTGTGAATTATTCATTTCTATTTGTTCCATCCTGACTTTTAAGGAGTTATCTTCTTCTTTCACAGTTTTTAGTTCTTTTTGTAAATGCCCAATTTCGTTTTTAAATGAATTATTTTGCTCTATTGAATTTTTTTCCATTTCCCTAATTTTTTTTTGAGAATTATTTTCTTTTTCCAATTCAGAAATTCTATTTTCTTGAGACTTTTTTATATTTTCCAATTCAGAAATCCTACTTTCCTGTGATTTTTTAACCTTTTCTAATTCACAAATTTTGTTTCCCTGCCTCTCCTGTGAATTCTTTATTTTTTCCAACTCCAATTTCAGGACGTTGTTATTCTCTATCATAACTTCTCTTTCCTTTCCCCATTTTTCTTTAAACTCTCTTAACTTTTTAATAGTGTCTTCAAGGAGAGAGTTATGTGATGGGGGGCAGGAATCGCTCCCCTTTAGGTTGTTATCTGCTGACTCTCTGCTGTTAACTTCCTCGGGGTTAGATACACGCTCTTTCTCTGTGTAGAAGGAATCTATAGTTTTTCTGGCTTTTTTGTTCACATTTAAAAAATCTTTTGGGGTCTGTCCCTGGGGTAGGAAATTATTTATTTACTTCTTTACCAGCTTCCTCCCAGACCGGATGGATGCAGCAGCTCTTGTGCCTGAGCTAAGATAGAACTCTGGGAGAGAGTTCCCCACCCCCTCCCTAGATGTGCCTCAGAGGTGACTAGCACTGCTGTGCCCTGAGAACGTTGTGTTCTAGTGGCTTCCCTGACTTTTGAGATTGAAGTAAAGAAGGCACAAAGCCCAGCCTATGCTTCCTGGTGGGGCGTGGATGTCTGCAGCAGGTGATGTGAAAAGCCCCTGCGCTCAAACTAGAAGTGTCTGCCAGAAACCTTGGTCCCTAGTTCAAAGGTTCTGCTTCTCTGGGACTTACAGAGGTGAGTTCCACGCCTGAGTTCCACCCCCTCCAGCTAAGCTAGGCAGTGTGTGTTGCCTTGGGCCGTATCCACCCACTTCTCAATCTCTTAACTAGTCTTAGGTGGGGGCTGAGGCCACACCCCCTGGTGCCAAGATCTTCTGAGTCACCCCCAGGATCCTGGAAAATCTAATCTATCTGAATTTTTAAAGTGTTTAGATTTCCCTTCTGAACTAGTATATTATAAGCATAGAAGAGCTAACAGCCTGTGCCAGATTCCTTTATGTCAGTGCCTTCTCTGGTACCAGAGCCCTTCCCAGCTCAATAGGCGCAGTATGCTAGCACCTAGCCGTCTGTGTTGGCCTCTCTTCTTCCTCCCCTGGGAACTGACCTTTTCTGTTGAAACTCCAGATTTTCTTCAGCTGGTAAGTTGTGCTTCCAGTCCTTGTGGTATCTATCAGTCCAAGGCTATTTGTGAGGCTGATTTATCTAATAGGTTGTGAGGGAGTGAGGACGTTCACAGAGTTGTTTGTTTCTTCTCCGCCATCTTGGCTCCGCCCTCTAAATACAATTTTCTTGTTGCACATTAATTATTAGCTTCCGAAGGTATAGTAACCTGGGTAGATAGACAGTAGTGCTAACAATTTACATTCACTTCCCAGTGTTCCTTCTCTGGGTGTAGTTATTTCTGTCCATCATTGATCAACTGGAAGTGAGTTGGATCTTCTTTATGTTGAAGATATCCACTTCCATCAGAATATATCCTCATACAGTATTGTTGTTGAAGTGTATAGTGATCTTCTGGTTCTGCTCATTTCACTCAGCAACAGTTGATTTAAGTCTCTCCAAGCCTCTCTGTATTCCTCCTGCTGGTCATTTCTTACAGAGCAATAATATTCCCTAACCTTCATATACCACAATTTACCCAACCATTCTCCAATTGATGGACATACATTCATCTTCCAGTTTCTAGCTACAACAAAAAGAGCTGCCACAAACATTTTGGCACATGCAGGTCCCTTTCTGCTCTTTAGTATTTCTTTGGGATATAATCACAATAACAGCAATGCTTGGTCAATTGGTATGCACAGTTTGATAACTTTTTGGGCATAGTTCCAAATTGCTCTCCAGAATGGCTGGATCCTTTCACAACTCCACCAACAATGTATCAGTGTCCCAGTTTTCCTACATCCCCTCCAACATTCATCATTATTTGTTCGTGTCATCTTAGCCAATCTGACAGGTGTGTAGTGGTATCTCAGAGTTGTCTTAATTTGCATTTCTCTGATCAGTAGTGATTTGGAACACTCTTTCATATGAGTGGAAATAGTTTCAATTTCATCATGTGAGAATTGTCTGTTCATATCCCTTAACCATTTATCAATTGGAGAATAGTTTGGTTTCCTATAAATCAGGGTCAGTTCTCTATATATTTTGGAAATGAGACCTTTGTCAGAACCTTTACCTTTAAAAATATTTTCCCAATTTGTTACTTCCCTTCTAATCTTGTTTGCATTAGTATTGTATGTACAGAAACTTTTTAGTTTGATGTAATCAAAATCTTCTATTTTGTGATCAATAATGATCTCTAATTCTCCTCTGGTCATAAATTCCTTCCTCCTCCACAGGTCAGAGAGGTAGACTATTCTCTGTTCCTCTAATCTATTTATCATCTCATTCTTTATGCCTAAATCATGGACCCATTTTGATCTTATCTTGGTATATGGTGTTAAGTGTGGGTCCATATCTAATTTCTGCCACACTAATTTCCAGTTTTCCCCAACAGTTTCTTCCGAATAATGTATTTTTGTCCCTAATGTTGGTATCTTTGGGTTTGTCAAAGATTAGGTTGCTATAGATGTACCCTTTTTTGTCCTTTGTATCTAATCTGTTCCACTGATCTACCGGTCTATTTCTTAGCCAGTACCAAATGGTTTTGGTGACTGCTGCTATATAATATAGCTTTAGATCAGGTACACTTACACCACCTTCCTCTGACTTTTTTTTTCATTAGTTCCCTTACAATTCTCAACCTTTTATTCTTCCATATGAATTTTGTTGTTATTTTTTCTAGGTCATTAAATTGTTTCTTGAGAGTCTGATTGGTATGGCACTAAATAAATAAATTAGTTTGGGGAGTATGGTCCTCTTTATTATATTCGCTCGGCCTATCCAAGAGCACTGAATGTCTTTCCAATGATTTAAATCTGACTTTATTTTTGTGGCAAGTATTTTGTAATTTTTCTTATATAATTCCTGACTTTTTTTTGGTAGATGGATTCCCAAATATTTTATACTCTCAACATTTGTTTGGAATGGAATTTCTCTTTGTATCTCTGGCTGTTGCATTTTGTTGGTGATATGTAAGAATGCTGAGGATTTATGTGGATTTATTTTTTATCCTGCCACTTTCCTAAAATTCTGAATTATTTCTAATAGCTTTTTAGCAGAGTCTTTGGGGTTCTCTAAGTATACCATCATGTCATCTGCAAAGAGTGATAGTTTGATTTCCTCTTTTCCTACTCTAATTCCTTGAATCTCTTTCTCGGCTCTTATTGCCGAGGCTAGCGTTTCTAGTACTATATTGAATAGTAATGGTGATAGTGGGTAACCTTGTTTCACTCCTGATCTTACTTGGAAAGGTTGCAGTTTATTTCTATTGCATATTATGCTTACTGAAGGTCTTAAATATATGCTCCTGATTATTCTAAGGAATAATCCATTTACTCCTATACTCTCAAGTGTTTTTAGTAGTAATGGATGTTGGATTTTGTCAAATACGTTTTCTTCACCTCTTGAGATGATCATATGGTTTTTATTAATTTGATTATTAATATGGTCAATTATACTAATAGTTTTCCTAATATTAATCCAGCCCTGTATTCCTGGTATGAATCCTACTTGATCATAGTATATTATCCTGGGGATGATTTTCAGAAGTCTTTTTGCTAATATCTTATTTAAGACTTTAGCATCAATATTCATTAAGGAAATTGGTCTTTAATTTTCTTTCTCAGTTTTCGATCGACCCGGTTCAGGTATCAGTACCATGTCTGTGTCATAAAAGGAGTTTGGTAGGACTCCTTCATTCCCTATTTTTTCAAATAGTTTATATAGCATTGGGGCTAATTGTTCTTTAAATGTTTGGTAGAATTCACATGTAAATCCATCTGGTCCAGGGGATTTTTTCCTGGGGAGTTGATTAATAGCTTGTTCTATTTCTTTTTCTGAAATGGGACTATTTAAGCAATTTATTTCCTTCTCTGTTAATCTAGGAAGGCTATATTTTTGGAGGAAGTCATCCATTTCACTTAAGTTATGAAATTTATTGGCATAAAGTTGGGCCAAGTAACTCCTTATTATTTCTCTAATTTCCTCTTCATTGGTGGAAAGATCCCCCTTTTCATTTGTAAGACTGACAATTTGATTTTCCTCTTTCTTTTTTCTGATCAGATTTACCAAAGGTTTATCTATTTTATTGGCTTTTTCATAAAACCAACTCTTGGTTTTATTTATTAATTCAATAGTTTTTTTTTTACTTTCAATATTATTGATTTCTCCTTTTAATTTTTGTATTTCAAGTTTAATTTTTGGTTGGGGGTTTTTAATTTGGTCTTTTTCTAGCCTTTTAAGTTGTAAGCCCAATTCGTTAATATTCTCTTTTTCTATTTTTTTCCAAATAAGCCTCTAGAGATATAAAATTTCCCCTTATTACTTCTTTAGATGCATCCTACAGATTTTGGTATGATGTCTCCTCATTGTCATTATCTTGGGTGAAATTATTAATTGTTTCTATAATTTGCTCTTTCACCCAGTCATTCTTTAAGATGAGATTATTCAGTTTCCAATTACTATTTGGTCTATTTATCCCTAACTTTTTACTGAATGTAGCTTTTATTGCATTGTGGTCTGAGAAGAAGGCATTTATTATTTCTGCCTTCCTACATTTAATTTTGAGATCTTTATGTCCTAATATATGTTCAATTTTTGTATAGGATCCATGAACTGCTGAGAACACAGTATATTCCTTTCTATTGCCATTCAGTTTTCTCCAAAGGTCTATCATACCTAGTTTTTCCAATGTTCTATTTACTTTTTAATTTCTTTCTTGTTTGTTTTGTGGTTTGATTTGTCTAAATCTGAGAGTGCAAGGTTGAGATCTCCCACTATTATAGTTTTACTGTCTATTTCTTCTTGCAACTCTCTTAACTTTTCCTTTAGAAAGTTAGATGCTATACCACTTGGTGCATATATGTTTATATTGATATGGCTTCATTATTTATGCTACCTTTCAGCAGGATGTAGTTTCCTTCCTTATCTCTTTTAATTAGATCAACTTCTGCTTTAGCTTGATCTGAGATAAGGAAAGCTACACCTGATTTTTTGGCTTTACCTGAAGCATAATAGATTCTGCTCCAACCTTTTACCTTTAAATGTATCTCCCTGCTTTAAGTGTGTTTCCTGTAAACAACATATTGTAGGGTTCTGATTTTTGATCCAGTCTGCTACCCTTCTCCGTTTGATGGGATCATTCATCCTATTCACATTTACAGTTAAAATTACTAATTCTGTATTTCCTGCCATCATATTATCCCCAGATTATGCTTTTTCCCTTGACCCCCCTGAACCCCTTCCCCAATATTTAATTTATAGACCCCCCTTGTGACGTGCAGCCCTCCCTTTTTTTTTTTTAATATCCCTCCCCTCTCTCTCCACATCCCTTCCCTTATTCTCCTTTTCCTTTTCCCTTTTCCTCTCCCCCCTTTTAATGAGGTTAGAGAGACTTGTCTGAAAAACAAATATGACAGTTATTTACTCTTTGAGCCTCTTCTGATGAGAGTAAGATTTACACAATGATTCTACCCCTCTCTAAATTCCCTCAGATATGGTTTATTTTCTATGCCTCTTCCTGGGATGTAGTTTCCCTCTTTTTATCACACCCTCCCCTTTTTCTGATACTACCCCCTTCCCTTTAATACACCCCCTCCTTTTTTTTTCTTTTATATCAGTAAAATCAAATTATCCATGCGTACTTTCTATATACCCACAACAGAGATATAGTTCTCAAGGGTTCTGTGTACCTTTTTCTGTTTCTCTTCAGTCTTGTGTATGTAGATCAAATTTTTTGTTTAAGTCTGGTTTTTTTCTTAGAAACATATGGAATTCCTCTATTTCATTGAATGACCATCTTCTTCCATGGAAAAAGATGCTAAACTTAGCTGGGTAGTTTATTCTTTTTTGCAATCCTTGATCTTTTGCCTTTCGGAATATCAGGTTCCAGGCCCTTCTATCTTTTAATGTGGAAGCAGCCGGATCTTGTGTGACCCTTATTGTGGCACTTTGGTATTTAAATTGTTTTTTTCTAGCTGCTTGCAGGATTTTCTCCTTTGTGTGGTAATTCTGCAGCTTAACCACAATATTCCGTGGTTTTCTTTTTTTAGGGTCTATTTCACAAGGAGTTCAATGAATTCTTTCAACATCTACTTTCCCCTCTGTTTCTATTATCTCTGGACAGTTCTCTTTGATAATTTCCTGTAAAATAGAATCTAGGCTCTTTTTTTGGTCATAGTTTTCTGGAAGTCCAATGATCCACAGATTATCTCTCCTAGATCTATTTTCCAGGTCTATAGATTTTCCCAGTAAGTATTTGACGCTGTTCTCCAATTTCTCATTTTTTTTGTTTTGTTTGACTGATTCTTGGTTTTTCTGTGAATCATTCATTTCTATTTGTTCCATCCTGACTTTTAAGGAGTTATTTTCTTCATTCACAGTTTTTAGTTCTTTTTGTAAATGCCCAATTTCATTTTTAAATGAGTTATTTTGCTCTATTGAATTTTTTTCCATTTCCCTAATTTTTTTTTTTTGAGAATTATTTTCTTTTTCCAATTCAGAAATCGTATTTTCTTGGGACTTTTTTTATCTTCTCCAATTCAGAAATCCTATTTTCTTGAGACTTTTTTATCTTCTCCAATTCAGAAATCCTACTTTCCTTTGATTTTTTAACCTTTTCTAATTCATTAATTTTGTTTCCCTGCATCTCCTGTGAATTCTTTATTTTTTCCAACTCCAATTTCATAGCTTCTCTTAACTTTCCCCATTTTTCTTCAAACTCTCTTAACTTTTTAATAGTCTCTTCAAGGAGAGTGTTATGTGATGGGGGGCAGGAATCATTCCCCTTTAGGTTGTTATCTGCTGACTCTCTGCTGTTAACTTCCTTGGGGTTGGATACCCGCTCTTTCTCTGTGTAGAAGGAATCTATAGTTTTTTTGCGGCTTTTTGCTCATACTTAAAAAATCTTTTGGGGTCTGTCCCTGGGGTAGGAAATTATTTATTTATTTCTTTAACAGCTTCCTTCCAGACCGGATGGATGCAGCGGCCCCTGCACCTGAGCTAAGAGAGAGGTCTGGGAGAGAGTTCCCCACCCCCTCCCTGGAAGTGCCTCAGAGGTGATCAGCACTGCTGTGCTTTGAGGGCTCTTTGTTCTAGCGGCTTCCCTGAGGTTTGAGACTGAACAGTAAAGGCAACTCAAAGCCCAGCCTATGCATCCCGGTGGGGCGTGGATGTCTGCAGCAGGTGACATGAAAAGCCCCTGCCCTCAAACTGGAAGTGTCTGCCAGAAACCGTGGTCCCTAGTTCAAAGGTTTGGCTCCTCTGAGACTTCTGTTCCACAGCCTCCAGCCAGCTGACCAGGCACTATAGTTACTCCCCCGCCCACTCTTCAATCTCTTAAGTACCCCCACATGAAAGCCTGGATTGCCTATTTTGGCCACACCTACAGTGCCTAGATCTGCTGAGTCACCCCCAGGATCCCAGAAGATCCAATCTGGTTTTAAATTTTAAAGTTGCTTAGATTTCTCTTCTGAACTGCTGTATTATAAGAAGAGAAGAGCTAACAACCTGTGCCTGATTCTTTTATCTCTTTGGCTGCTCTGATCTCAGAGCCCTCCCCATAGTGACCGGCACAGTGTGCCACTACCCCACCGTCTGTGCTGGCCTCTCTTCTTCCTCCCCTGGGAGCTTACCTTTCCTGTTGAAACTCCAGATTCTCTTCAGCTGGTAAGTTGTGCTTCCAGTCCTTGTGGATTCTATCAGTCCAGCGCTATTTCTGAGGCTGATTAAATCTAGTTGGTTGTGAGGGAAGAAAGGAGCTTACACAGTGGCTTGTATCTTCTCCGCCATCTTGGCTCCACCCCCTGAAATGAGATCTTTATGATAAACACTGGCTGTAAAGATTTTTTTTCAGCTTTGTACTTTTCTTTTAATCTTGTTTCTGTTGGTTTTGTTTGTGCAAAAGCTTTTTAATTTAATGTAATCAAAACTGTCCATTTTGCCTTTTATGATGTTCTCTAGCTCTTCTTTGGTCATAAATTCTCTTCTTCTCATAAGATCTGATAGGTAAATTATCTGTTTTCTTCTAATTTGTTTATGGTTTCATCCTTTACACCCAAATGATGTACCTATTTTGAAACTTTCTGACATATTATTTTCCATTTTTCTCAGAAATGTTTGTCAAATAGTGAGTTCTTATTCCAGAAACTGGAGTTGGGGGTTTATCAAATACTAGATTACTATAGGTCAATCTAGCAATTGATTCATCATTCTATTTCTTAGCCAGGACCAAATGGTTTTAATGACTGCCGTATTCGAATGTAGTTTTAGGTTTGGTTTTGCTAAGCCACCATCCTTTGTAATTTTTTCATTAATTCTCTTGATAACCTTGACCTTTTGTTCTTCCAGAGGAATTTGTAATTATTTTTTCTAGTTCTATAAATTACTTTTATTGAAAATTTGATTGGTATGGCACTGAATGAATAGACCAATTTAGGCAGACTTGTTATTTTTATTATATTAGCTTAGCTTATCCATGACTAATTGTTATTTTTTTAATTGATTAGATTTGGTTTTATTTGTGTGAGAAGTGTTTTGTAATTGTATTCATATAGTTCCTGGGTTTTTCTTGACAAGTAGACCTCCAATTATTTTATTTTTGTAACAGGAATTTTTTGTTCTAGTTCTTGCTGAGGGGCTTTGTCAATACTGTATAGAAAAGCTGATTTAATTGTGGAGGGTAAATTTGTTCTTTTTCTAACCTTTTTATTTGCATTCATTGATTTCTTCTTTCTCTATTTTATTCAAGTTGCTATTTAGAGATATAATTTTCCCTAAGAACTGCTTTGGCTGTGTCTTTAGGGTTTTGGCATGTTGTTGCATTATTGTCATTCTCTTGAATGAAATTTGGATCATTTTCGGAATTTGTTGTTTGACCCACTAATGTTTTAGTATTAGCTTATTTAATTTCCCATTGTTTTTAGTCTATCTTTCCCTGCCCTTTATTGAATATATTTTTATTGCACCATGGTCTAAAAAGCATTCATTTACTATGATTGCCTTTCTACATTTGATTATGAGGTTTTCATGTTCAATTTTTGTGAAGGTTCCATGTACTGCTAAGAAAAAGATATATTTCTTTTTGTCTGTATTCATTTTTCTCTACAGGGCTATCATATCTAGGTTTTCTAGGATTCTATTTGTAAAGTTCTTGAATTGTAAAGGTCCAGTTGTCTCTAACTTATCCTTGGGGACTGCTGTCTCAACTCTGTCTCCCAGCCAAACTCTCTCCTTCCAGCCTGCCATCCCAACTCTATCCCAGACTCTTACTCTCCAGACCCAATGCTGCCCTCTTTTATCCTCCCAGAGATTGTAGTGAGAACTCAACGGGGGTTGTGAGAAACACTTCAACCAATGAACTTTCTCCCTCAGAATTCCAAAGGTGTAAACTCCCTTTAAAGGCCAAAGGTGTGAATTCTGCCAGAGAACTATCCAGACAACCTGAGTTTTCACCTTGTAATCCTAACATTATTAGCCTCACTAGTTTCTTTCTTGTTTATTTTGTGATTAGATTTGTCTGATTCTGAAAGGAAAATATTGAGGTTCCCTACCAGTATTGTTTTGCTGTCTATTTCTTCTTGTAACTTGCTACTCTAGGAATTTGACTGGTCTGCTACTCAATGTATAAACATTTAGAATCATTACTATTTCACTGTTTAGGGTAACCTTTATTAAGATGCACTTTTCTTCCTCATCTCTTTCAATAAGATCAATTTAAACTTTTGGTTTATTTAAGATCAGATTTGCTACCCTTCCTTTTTTTTTCACTTCAGCTGAATCATAATAAATTCTATTTCAGACTTTTACCTTTATTCTGTATATGTCTCTTGGTGTCAAATATGTTTCTTTTAAACAACATATTGTAGGATTTTGCTTTTTAATCCACTCTGTTATTTGCTTCTGTGTTATGGGAGAGTTCATCCCATTCACATTAACAGTTCATAATAGTTCTGTATTTCCCTCCATCTTATTTTTCCCTTGTATATACTTTTGTTCTCTCTTTCCACCCTGTCCTTACTTGTGTGTTTTTTAATGCACCCCACACACTACTTTATTTTCTATCACCCATTTTAAGATAATGCTCATCCCCTCCTTCTTTCCCTGATTGTAATGGATCTTTTTGAACTTCTTCATGAGAATTAATTGTTTCATTATCCCTCCCCTTCCCTCTTTATCCAGTATAGACTTTTTCCCATTCCTTAATTTCTTTTTCTTTGATTTCATCATATCAGGAACCATTCACAAGTACATTGTCAGTCCATGTGATGTCCTCCTCTGTCTATTCCAGTGTCAGATATAGTTCTTAAGATTTACATATATGATTTTTCCTGTATTTGGATTTAAACAGTTTAACTTTATTTTTATTAATTTTAAAATTATATATTTTTAACAGTATATGTGCATGAGTAATTTTTTTATAATATTATCCCTTGTATTCATTTTTCCAGATTTTCCTCTCCCTCGCTCTACTCCCTCCCCTAGATGACAGGCAATCTCCTACATTTTACATGTGTTACAGTATAACCTAGATACAATATATGTGTGTAAATCCAAGTTTCTTGTTGCACATTAAGTATTGGTTTCCAAAGGTATAAGTAACCTGGGTAGATAGACAGTAGTGCTAATATTTTACATTCAATTCCCAGTGTTTCTTCTCTGGGTGTAGTTGTTTCTGTCCATCATTGATCAGCTGGAAGTGAGTTGGATCTTCTTTATGTTGAAGATTTCCACTTCCATCAGAACACATCTTCATACAGTATTGTTGTTGAAGTGTATAGTGATCTTCTGGTTCTGTTCATTTCATTCAGCATCAGTTCATCCAAGTCTCTCCAAGCCTTTCTGAATTCATCCTGCTGGTCATTTCTTACGGAGCAATAATATTCCATAGCCTTCATATACCATAATTTACCCAACCATTCTCCAATTGATGGACATCCATTCATCTTCCAGTTTCTAGCCACTACGAAAAGAGCTGCTACAAACATTTTGGCACACACAGGTCTCTTTCCTCTCTTTAGTATTTCTTTGGGATATAAGCTCAGTAGTAGCACTGCTGGATCAAAGGGTTTTTTTTATCACAGTTTGATAACTTTTTGGGCATAGTTCCAGATTGCTTTCCAAAATGGCTGGATTCTTTCACAACTCCACCAACAATGCATCAGTGTCCCAGTTTTCCCACATCCCCTCCAACATTCATCATTATTTGTTCCTGTCATCTTAGCCAATCTGACAGGTGTGTAGTGGTATCTCAGAGTGGTCTTAATTTGCATTTCTCTGATCACTAGTGATTTGGAACACTCTTTCATATGAGTGGATATAGTTTCAATTTCATTATCTGAGAATTGTCTGTTCATATCCTTTGACCATTTATCAATTGGAGAATGGTTTGATTTCTTATACATTAGGATCAATTATCTATATATTTTGGAAATGAGACCTTTATCAGAACCTTTAACTATAAAAATATTTTCCCAATTTGTTACTTCCCTTCTAATCTTGTTTGCATTAGTATTGTTTGTACAGAAACTTATTAGTTTGATGTAATCAAAATCTTTTATTTTGTGATCAATAATGATCTCTAGTTCTTCTCTGGTCATAAATTCCTTCCTCCTCCAGAGCTCTGAGAGGTAGACTATCGTCTGTTCCTCTAGTCTATTTATGATCTTATTTTTTATGCCTAAATCATGGACCCATTTTGATCTGATCTTGCTCTATGGTGTTAAGTGCGGATCCATATCTAATTTAACAGTTTAACTTTTAAATAATATATGTTTTCCACTGTTTACCTTTTTTATGGATTACTTTAATCCTGCATTCATAATTTAAAGTTTCTGTGTAGTTCTGGTTTTTTGAATAAAAAATGTTTGCATCTTTTATTTAATTACAGCTACATGGCCTCTCTGGAAAAAATAATGCTGAATCTCTGTAGGTAGTAAATTCTATGTTGTAACTTTAATTTCTTTTTCTTCTGGATTATGATATTCCAGGCTGTCTGATCTTTTATTGCAGAAGCTGCTAGATCCTGTATAAGCCTGAATATTGATCCTTCATATTTGAATTTTTTTTTCTGATAGGTTGCATTATTTTTTTCCTTGAAATTGTAGTTGTGACCCCCAACAAAAAATTAAACTTGAAATACAAAAATTAAAAGGAGAAATCAATAATATTGAAAGTAAAAAAAAAAAAAAAAAAAAAAAAAAAAAAAAAAAAAAAACTATTGAATTAATAAATAAAACCAAGAGTTGGTTTTATGAAAAAGCCAATAAAATAGATCAACCTTTGGTAAATTTGATAAAAAAAAAAAAAGAAAGAGGAAAATCAAATTGATAGTCTTACAAATGAAAAGGGGGATCTTTCCACCAATGAAGAGGAAATTAGAGAAATAATAAGGAGTTACTTTGCCCAACTTTATGCCAATAAATTTGATAACTTAAGTGAAATGGATGACTTCCTCCAAAAATATAGGCCCCCTAGATTAACAGAGGAGGAGATAAATTGCTTAAATAGTCCCATTTCAGAAAAAGAAATAGAACAAGCTATTAATCAACTCCCCAGGAAAAAATCCCCAGGACCAGATGGATTCACATGTGAATTCTACCAAACATTTAAAGAACAATTAGCCCCAATGTTATATAAATTATTTGAAAAAATAGGGGATGAAGGAGTCCTACCAAACTCCTTTTATGACACAGACATGGTACTGATACCTAAACCAGGTAGATCGAAAACTGAGAAAGAAAATTATAGACCAATCTCCTTAATGAATATTGATGCTAAAATCTTAAATAAGATATTAGCAAAAAGACTTCAGAAAATCATCTCCAGGATAATACACTATGATCAAGTAGGATTTATTCCAGGAATGCAGGGCTGGTTTAATATTAGGAAAACTATTAAAATAATTGACCATATTAATAATCATATTAATAAGAACCATATGATCATCTCAATAGATACAGAAAAAGCATTTGACAAAATCCAACATCCATTCCTACTAAAAACTCTTGAGAGTATAGGAATAAATGGACTATTCCTTAGAATAATCAGGAGCATATATTTAAGACCTTCAGTAAGCATAGTATGCAATAGAAATAAACTGCAACCTTTCCCAGTAAGATCAGGAGTGAAACAAGGTTGCCCACTATCACCATTCAATATTCAATATTCAATATAGTACTAGAAACGCTAGCCTCGGCAATAAGAGCCGAGAAAGAGATTCAAGGAATTTGAGTAGGAAATGAAGAAATCAAACTATCACTCTTTGCAGATGACATGATGGTATACTTAGAGAACCCCAAAGACTCTGCTAAAAAGCTACTAGAAATAATTCAAAATTTCAGCAAAGTGGCAGGATACAAAATAAATCCACATAAATCCTCGGCATTTTTATATATCACTAACAAAATGCAACAGCAAGAGATACAAAGAGAAATTCCATTCCAAACAAATGTTGAGAGTATAAAGTATTTGGGAATCCATCTACCAAAGAATAGTCAGGAATTATATGAGAAAAATTATAAAACACTTGCCACAAAAATAAAATCAGATTTAAATAATTGGAAAGACATTCAATGCTCTTGGATAGGCCGAGTGAATATAATAAAGAGGACAATACTCCTCAAACTAATCTATTTATTTAGTGCTATACCAATCAGACTTCCAAGAAACTATTTCAATGACCTAGAAAAAATAACAACAAAATTCATATGGAAGAATAAAAGGTCGAGAATTGCAAGGGAACTAATGAAAAACAACTCAGAGGAAGGTGGTGTAAGTGTACCTGATCTAAAGCTATATTATATAGCAGCAGTCACCAAAACCATTTGGTATTGGCTAAGAAATAGACCGGTAGATCAGTGGAACAGATTAGATACAAAGGACAAAAAAGGGTACATCTATAGCAAACTAATCTTTGACAAACCCAAAGATACCAACATTAGGGATAAAAATTCATTATTTGGAAAAAACTGTTGGGAAAACTGGAAATTAGTATGGCAGAAATTAGATATGGATCCACACTTAACACCATATACCAAGATAAGATCAAAATGGGTCCATGATTTAGGCATAAAGAGGGAGATTATAAATACCGTGTTTCCCCGATAATAAGACCTATCCTGAAAATAAGACACCCACATACTCTTTAATATTCCGCTAAAATAAGCCCTCCCCCGAAAATAAGCCCTATCGAACTTACTATGAAAACGGTCATCATGGTGATCCCCTGCGCTATATGCTGCGTAGCGGTACCTTCAGTAAGCAGCGCCGCCCTCCCCTCCCGGGTGAAACGCACGTCGCGCTCCGAGCTGCATCCAATCAGAGCTGCAGCAGTGAGCGCGTCATCCTCTTCTTCCCTGGTGATTTGCTTGCTGGCGCTACTGAGAGCAGCGCCGCGGAGTAGAGCTGAGACAGGACCATCTAAAAACTCGGTAAGTTCAGTAAGCGATGGAGAATAAAATAAGCACTCAGGGGGCATGATGGAGGCTAAAAGGGGCATGATGGAGGCTAAAATGGGCATGATGGAGGATAAAAGGGGCATGATGGAGGCTAAAATGGGCATGATGGAGGATAAAAGGGGCATGATGGAGGATAAAATAAGCCCTCCCCTGAAAATAAGCCCTCTGGTGTTTTTTAGTCCCAAAAAAATAATAAGACAGTGTCTTATTATCGGGGAAACACGGTAGATTAGAGGAACAGAGAATAGTCTACCTCTCAGACCTGTGGAGGAGGAAGGAATTTATGACCAGAGGAGAACTAGAGATCATTATTGAGCACAAAATAGAAGATTTTGATTACATCAAACTAAAAAGTTTCTATACAAATAATACTAATGCAAACAAGATTAGAAGAGAAGTAACAAATTGGGAAAATATTTTTAAAAGGAAAGGTTCTGACAAAGGTCTCATTTCCAAAATATGTAGAGAACTGACCCTGATTTATAGGAAACCAAACCATTCTCCAATTGATAAATGGTCAAGGGATATGAACAGACAATTCTCAGATGATGAAATTGAAACTATATCCACTCATATGAAAGAGTGTTCCAAATCACTACTGATCAGAGAAATGCAAATTAAGACAACTCTGAGATACCACTACACACCTGTCAGATTGGCTAAGATGACAGGAACAAATAATGATGAATGTTGGAGGGGATGTGGGAAAACTGGGACACTGATGCATTGTTGGTGGAGTTGTGAAAGAACCCAGCCATTCTGGAGAGCAATCTGGAATTATGCCCAAAAAGTTAACAATCTGTGCATACCTTTTGACCCAGCAGCGCTACTACTGGGCTTATATCCTAAAGAAATACTAAATTGCAGAAAGAGACATATATGTGCCAAAATGTTTGTGGCAGCTCTTTTTATTGTAGCTAGAAACTGGAAGATGAATGGATGTCCATCAGTTGGAGAATGGTTGGGTAAATTGTGGTATATGAAGGTTATGGAATATTATTGCTCTGTAAGAAATGACCAGCAGGAGGAATACAGAGAGGCCTGGAGAGACTTAAATCAATTGATGCTGAGTGAAATGAGCAGAACCAGAAGATCACTGTACACTTCAACAACATTACTGTATGAGGATGTATTCTGATGGAAGTGGAAATCTTCAACATAAAGAAAAGCCAACTCACTTCCAGTTGATCAATGATGGACATAGGTAGCTACACCCAGAGAAGAAACACTGGGAAGTGAATGTAAATTGTTAGCACTAATATCTGTCTGCCCAGGTTGCATGTACCTTCGGAATCTAATGTTTATTGTGCAACAAGAAAATGATATTCATACACATGTATTGTATCTAGACTATATTGTAACACATGTAAAATGTATGGGATTGCCTGTCATTGGGGGGAGGGAATAGAAGGAGGGGGAGGATAATTTGGAAAAATGAATACAAGGGATAATAGTATTAAAAAAAAAAAAAAAAGAAAAAAGAAATTGTAGTTGTGGAGTTTCACAACAATGTTCTTTGATGCTTTCCTTGTGGGATCTCTTTCCAAAATGATGGATTCTTTGAATGGGTATTTTGCCCTCTATTTCTAGAATATTAGGACAGTTTTCCTTAATGATCTCTTGAAGAATGCTATCTATCCAGGTTCTTTTTTTGGTCATGATCTTCAGGTAGGCCAATAATTTTTAAATTGTTTTTTCTGGATCTATTTTCCAGATCAGTTGTTTTTTTTCCAATGAGATACTTCACATTTTCTTCCATTTTTCCTATTATTTTTAGTTTGTTTAGCTGATTTTTGCTATCTTACAGATTCCTTGGGTTACATTTGCCTTATTCTTGATTTTAATGTGTGACTTTTTCCATTTGATTAATTCTATTTTTTAAGTTTTTTTCCTTCCCACAACCTTTTTCCTTCCTTTTTCCTAGCTGTTGATACTCTTAAGCATCTCCTTTCTCATTTTTTTCTTCTTCCTCTCTATTTTGCCTTTTGAAGTCTTTTATGAGCACATCCAAGGAGCCTCTTTGGGCTTCTGATGAATTCATATTGCTCTTTGAAATTTCTTCTGTGCATATTTTGTTCTCATCTGAGTTTGTATTTTGGTCTACCTTGTTGCCCTAGTAGCTTTTTTCAATTGTGGTTCTTCTCTCTTTCTTGCTCATTTTCTTTCATTTTCTTTGGTATTGCCTTTTTATTTTAAGGTGGAACTCTGGTAAAGGTGGTGCTGTTCCAAGTTTCCTATATAGCTCTAAGCCTTGGCTTTTAGCAGAAGAACCCCTTGTGTTGTTGGAGTAGCTTTGCCCAAAAAACACCCTGGTTTCTCATAGCTTTCCTTCTGAGCCGGGACTGGAGGCTGCCCCATTGATTTCCTATTTTACTAAGCCAGGACTGAGGGTCTCAGTTGCTGTTCTGCTGTGATTAAGACCCGTGCACTGACTTTCCCAAGGTCTGTATGAGATGAGCTGAACACCCTTTTCACCCCAGAGAAGCAGGCCTTTCTTGAATTTTTTTTTCAATTTATTTTTAGATGAAGAGAAGTTTTATTCTCACAGATTCTTTTTAGATGTTTGGCTTTATGTAGTTCTTGATGGAAACTGGAAAAGCTTGACCATTTTCCTTACTCTACATAGCCATCTTGGCTCCACCCACATATATTGGGAATTCTCTTCTAAAGTTGCTTTTTTTTTTTTTTTTCTCCTGGATGGTTACACTTAGTTTGAATGTAGCTTTAATCTTTTTCTTTTTGTTTTCTAATTTCTAATTCCAACATCTCTATCTTTAGTGTAAAACTGCTAAATTTTTTTGTCATCCTGTTTCTTCTTCATACTTTGTTTTTTTATGTACTCTGTTAATAGCATATTTTCTTCCCCTTTAGAATTTGAAATTTTTGAGTACAAGAATATTTTCCCATTTTCTCTGTGTCCTAAGTACTTAGATAGTGTCTAACATGTAATAAAAACTTAATTTTAAAAAAATATAATTGACTACTTAGAGATTTTAGGCCAATTCTTTCAATTTTCTTGATTGACCTGCTTGATCTGCAAACAAAAGAAAAAGTAAAGATACTTTCCACTCATTCTTGCAGAGAGGTGCTAAATTCTTTTCCTCAGGAATTTGTTTTAACATATTCTTTTCTCCCAAAATTATTCTTTTAATATCCATTTCAGTGTGCCCTCTTCCCCATTGTTAACTATCAATGATTAGTACCTTCATTCCAATGAACCAATTAGCATCAATTACCTTTTGCAAAATTATATTTATTGCAAATATATTGCAAGTATAGAAAATAAATATTTTCACTCATACCTAAGGACACACTCATTCTTTTCAATTACGGTGGAGAGTAGGCTAGGACTTGAGACAGGTTCCACCAAAATCCTTCTGTATGATGCATGCATAATGGATATATGATTTTCTGTACTACTGTATTGGACATGTTATTTGGGACTTTATTCTTCATTGTTTTAATACTAGAAAATTCTGGAATGAAATCCAGCTTTGTAATTACTAATGACTCATTATTCTAACTTTTTGAAACTCAGATCATAGTCATCCCCAATGTCCTTCCCCTAAAGTAGGAAATAACAAGCAAAATGGGGCAAAGAACAGCAAATGTTTATTGCTTTAAAGAGCGGGTAGAATCTGAGATCTTTCCTCTTATCAAAAGGTAGTAAGAAAGGAGAGACAGAATAAGAGATTGATTTACGATGACTAGTACCTATTTTCATGCACTAATTATGGGAAAACAATAATTTATCTCTTCATTAGGTTAGCAGACTTGAATTATAGAAGGTGTGTATTCCAAATTGAAGAGTATACTTTCAATAAAGATCATGTTTTTTTTTTGTAATCTGCTTTTGTTTACCAGTTCATTTTTACACACTCAGAAAACTTTTTGACTGAAAAACACTTTCACATTCATTAATCACTTAATCTTTGAATTAATTCTGAGATATAGACTGGGAAAAATGTCATCTCTAATTAGAAAGTTATGAAGAATAAATCATGGATTAATGATTGCCCTAGGTCACTCAGAAAGATTATAGCAGAATAGCTATTTCAAACTTGTCTTCTGACTTCTGGAATGACTTTTTTTTCCCCTCTGTGATGAAGTTTTACTCCTTGTTTTTCTAAAATATTTACCAGGAAGAGACAGAGTCTACCGAATTAGACCTTTTATTTATTTTAGATTCCAACTTTCCATTCTCATATCAACATACCTATTTAAGTTCAAAAGAGAACATCTTGATTTCAACTTCCTTATTCTGATATAATTACAACTCTGTCCTTCTGGGTTCTCAGAAACTGTTGAATACATAAAGTATTGAATCAACATACACAACAAAATGTAATCATATTGATAAAGTAGCACACATTAGTAGCCACACCTGGATTAATAGAGTTAATAATCTATTGCATGATTTCCTCAGTAATGTCATGTACATAATTACGATGTCTTCAGTATTCAGAAGAGAAAAAAGAACTGACTGACTTTTTATGCCAGTTCATTTACTTGGCTGCTGGTGTTATATAAAGGAAAAAGCAGTTTCAGCTTCAGAGATTAACATTGAGTTGGAAGGTTAGCTATCCCAACAATAAGTAGATTTGTAATTCTAGAAACCCACTTAGGCACTTTGAAACTCAGCATTCTTCTTCTTCAAAATGAAAATAACCATATATTCACTCCTAATCTCTTTAGGTTGATAATTATAAATCTTATATAATTACAAATCTATAAATTGTGAAGTTCTATAAATGTGAAAGAGTATCAGTATCATTCAATATAAATGTACATATGCTTATGTATATGTATGTATATATGGGTGATGTCTTTTATTCACAGATGATTGTGTATTCCAAGGCTGAAATGTAATAAGGTAGAGAGCTTTGGAATCAATTGTGTGACATGGGAGACTATGGCACAGGATCATCCAACTTGGCCTGTCTGTACCAAAGAAGTCTTTGTGTTCAATAAGCAAAGTAGGATTACAATAGGTCAAAGGAAATGTGAGATGTGCAAATTTAGAAACATCTCTATCTCAAATGTCTATTAATTCCTGATCTTTGGTAGAGCCTTCTGAGCTTGTATTGGTCTGATCAATGACAGTGAGACACACAGTACCTTGAACCCAACATAATGACATCATTTTGATCTTTATGCATAAAGGAGAAAACCAATCACCTATTTGTCCTCACATGTATATATATATATATATATATATATATATATATATATATATATATGTGTGTGTGTGTGTGTGTGTGTGTGTGTGTGTGTGTGTGTGTATATATATATATATATATATATAGAGAGAGAGAGAGAGAGAGAGAGAGAGAGAGAGAGAGAGAGAGAGAGAATTTAAAAGAACTTCAGAATTTTACATTTTACAGAAGGTTCACATTTTACAGATTATGAAAGAGAGGTTGAGTGATTTACTTCAGTATGTATGCATATATGCACGTATGATATTTATATCACTTAATTTGATATTCCTCATTCTTCTTGATATTTATATCACTTAATTTGATATTCCTCATTCTTCACAAGACTACAAAAGCAATGAGTATATATTATCACATCTTTTGTACTTTCTCTATAATAAGAAATATATACTGGAGCAGAAAAACTCACTACCATTTTCATTTTTGGAAAATTTTACTTATAGTAAGTACTTTCACTTCTATCATTGATCTCACTGGATCCTCAGATTTTACTTCTCATTTTACTGATGTTAAAACTTATCTTAGGTCTTCTGGTTATGGTTATACAAGTTCTAAATGGGAACTATGATTTAGGTTTATTAGTTCCAAGTCTGTCTTCTTTTGATCCACCTTGCCAATTAGGTTATACATACAGAATTAACTAATTAACCAATTTGTTTGCTTTGGGGAAGGATACATTTTAAATTACACATTAATGATTAGAGCTTCTTTCTGACTATGACTATGGCATTTTCACCTAAAAGCTGAGGAGTGACTGATTGAGAAGTTTGCTTGCTTAGGAAAATTGTTATTATTTCTCCTTTTCCTGCTGTGCCCTGAGTCATGCTACAGTTTACGTGATCTCTCCCTCCCTTCCATTGCCCACCCACTAAGAAGACGAGAAAATGATATCAATTATGCAGGTGAAATCATGCAAAGCATATTTTTACGTAAAACATATCACCAAACCACCACCACAACAAAATATAGAAAGTGAGAAAGTTATACTTCAATTCATACTCTGTACTTTTTAGTTATTTCTCTAGAAGTGGACACCATTTTCACCATGAGTTTTTTAGAATTGCCTTGCATCATTGTATTAATCAGAGTAGTCAAGTTTTCATAGCTAGTAATCATTACAGCATTGCTTTTACAATTCTTCTCACTTCATTTTACATCAGTTAATATGGCTTTTGCTATGCTCCCCCCCCCCTGAAACTATTCCACAGTCAGTTTATTATATCATAATAGTGCTTCATCACAATCATATGATGTAATTTATGCAGCCATTCCCTATAGCTGACTACTTCTTCAACTTCCAATCCTTTGTCATCATAAAAAAGAATTACCATGAATATTGTTGTGCATATATGTCTTTTTCCTTTTTCTGTACATTTTTTGGATATAGATCTTGTAGTGACATTGCTGGATGAAGGGGTATTTATCGAATCACTTTGTGTATATTTCTAAATTGTTCTCCATAATGATTAGACAAATTCATACTTCACCAACAGATTATTAGTATTTCCTGATCCCCTCTAATATTTGTCATTTATGATAAATCTGAGGTAGCACCTGAGAATTTTTTAAATATGTATTTCTCTAATTAGCAGTGCTTTAGGGCATTTTTTTTTTCCACATCAGTCTAGATAGCTTTCATTTCTTTTTTCATAAACTCCTTGTTCATATACTTTGACTATTAATGAATTTGGTGATTGCTTTTATTTGCATTTTTCATAAATTTGATGCATTTTCCTATATTTGATAACAAAGAAGCTTTTATCAGGGAAACTTATGTAAAATGCATATTACTTGATTTGTATAGCATCTTTTAGCAAGATGAAGTTTCCCTAATAATTTCTTTTAACTTGGTCTACTTTTTTTGTTTTTGCTTTGTCTGAGCTCCTGATTACTTCCACTGACTTTTTTTTTTTTTTTTTTTTTTGCATAAGCTAAAGCATAACAAATTTTTGTTTCAGCTTCTATTTTAACTCTATGTCTGTGTTTCTGGTGTGTATGTGTGTGTGTGTGTCAAGTGTAAATCTCATTAACAGCATATTGCTTGATCTGTTTCTAATCTGTTTTATGTGCTTCTAATTTGTGGATAAGCTTAATCCATTCAAATGAACAATTATGATTACTACCTATGTATTTCCCTCCAATACATTTTCTTCTGTTTCTTTGGCAATGTTGGTCTCTATTGGTCTATGTATTCCATTTCTTTTATCTTTCTCTCTCCCACGCACGCTCTCTCTCTCTCTCTCTCTCTCTCTCTCTCTCTCTCTCTCTTCTCTCTCTCTCTTCTCTCTCTCTCTCTGTCTCTCTCTCTCTTATCTCTCTCTCTCTCTTCTCTCTCTCTCTCTGTCTCTCTCTCTGTCTCTGTCTCTGTCTCTCTCTCTCCTCTCTCTGTCTCTGTCTCTCTCTGTCTCTCTCTGTCTCTCTCTGTCTCTCTCTCTCTCTGTCTCTCTCTCTCTTTCTCATCTCTCTCTCACCCACTGGTTTTTCCATATTGAGTAACTGACATTTTTATACACCCACGACTAAGTAAACTGTGTGTGTGTGTGTGTGTGTGTGTGTGTGTGTGTGTGTGTGTGTGTTTATGTATATGTGTTTCTCTCTCTTTGAACAAATTCTTAAGAAAACAAGGTTAAGCTTTGTCCATTCTTCCACTGTAATAGCTTTTCCTTCTATGCTTCTTTTATGTGAGAAAAAATGTCCCATTCTATTTCTCTCTTCTTTCTTTTCCCAGTGTATCCATTTTTCTCAAACCTTCATTTTAAAAAAAATTTTTGGAGATCATTCCCATATAAAATACTCACACTTATTCTCTCTATTTAGTATCATTATAACTGCTTGTAGAATGATAAAATTCTTAAGAATTACAAGTATCATTTTCTTATATATGAATGTAAACATTTTAAACATATTAAATCCCTTAGGATTTTTCTTCCATGTTTACCTTTTTATGTTTCTCTTGAGTCTTCTGTTTAAATTTCAAAATTTTTATTCAACTATGGTCTTTTAATAAGGAATGCTTGAAAGTTCTCTATTTCATTAAATATCCATTTTTCCCCTGAAGGATTATATTCAATTTTGCTTGGTTGTACTCTTAGCCCTTTTGCCTTTTGGAATACCCTGTTTCACCTTCTTCATTCCTTTGATCCGGTAGCTGCTATATCTTGTGTGATCCCAACTGTGGCTCCATCCATAAAACATTATTTTTATTTCTTTCTTTCTGGATGTTTGTCATATTTTCTTCTTGATTTGGGAGCTTTGGAATTCAAAGATAATATTC
Source organism: Sminthopsis crassicaudata (assembly GCF_048593235.1). NCBI lineage: Eukaryota > Metazoa > Chordata > Mammalia > Dasyuromorphia > Dasyuridae > Sminthopsis > Sminthopsis crassicaudata. Next base: position 89,588,606 of record NC_133617.1, read on the forward strand.
CTGGAAGTTGTCATTTTGGGATCTCTTTCAAGAAATGGGCAGTGTATTCTTTCAATTTTTATTTTACCCTCTTCATCTAAAATATCAAAATGTTTGTTAATTTCTCAAAATATGATGCCTAGGCTCTTTGTTTTTATCATAGTTTTCATGAAATACAGTAATTCTTTTGTTCTATTTTCCATGTAAGTTGTTTTTCCAAAGAGATAATTCATATTTTTTTCTTTTTTCTTTCATTTTGTTAACTTGCTTTCTTTTATTGTTTTTGATGTCTCACGGAGTCCACTTTCAGTTATCCAATTCTAAAATTTAAGGAATTATTTCCCTCAGTGAGAATTCATATTTTCTTTGTCATTTGATCTATTCTGTGTTCTAAGGAGCTCTTTCCTGTACTGAATTTTTGTGTGTCTTTTATAATTAGACCACTTTGTTTTAAAATATTATTTTCTTCAGCATTTTATGCCTTTTTTTTTTTACTGAGCTTCTAATTCACTTTTCAAAATTTTCTTTCATCACTTCCATTTCTTTCCCCAAATTTTCCTCTACTACTCTTAGTTCTTTTTTTAATTCTTTTAGGAATTCTTGATTGACCTGGGTCTTCTTAGCATTTTTTTTTTCCTTTGAGGATTTGTTAAATTATTTCCACGATTGTTGTCTTTTTTTGAACTTGTGTCTTTGTTTTTTCTGCCACTTTTATTAGCTTTTTATATTCAAGATTTTACTTGCTTTTTATTTATTTATTTACTTATTTATTTTTCTGTTTGCTCATTTTTTCCAGTCTATATCTTGACTTTGATCTTTGTGTTAAAGTTGGGCTCTGATCTGGCCCCAGGCACTTACTATCTGTGTGGATAGTCACACCTGGGCAAGTCACTCAAATCCATTTACCAAAAATAAAACTAAAACAAAAACAAACAAAACACCTTGGATTCTGCTGATGTGGATTAAGGAAATACTTTCCCAAGTGTCAAACTTTTTTTGTGCTACTATTTTCAGACGTAGTCTGAATAGGGTTAGGAGTCTGTAAATATTTGGTACTTCACTGATTTCCTTGTCTGTGTTTGGTCCTGTTCCCCTAAAGCTGCACATGCTAATATTCCTCTTGGCTGTTTAACTGTGACCAAGTTTTCAACTTCTGCAGCCACAAGCACTGTCTCTCCTCTCTGTCTGGGAACTGTGACCAGAGTTCTTGCTCTCTTGTGACTAATCATAAGCACTCCTCTTGGTCCTAGAAGGATAACCCATCACTGCTTTATGCAATAGAGTTTTTAATCAATACAGGTACATTTCCTGTCAGTAATTTCTTTCCCCTTTCAATCTTTTGGCTGAGGGCTCCTACAACTGCTGGTCAAGCTGCGGCCCTTGGCTGTTACAACAAAGTGCATGTATTCTGGACAGGTCTCTATAGGTCATCACGGACTTTTCTTGTGCCTTCCTAAGTTGCTTCAGATGGACTGGGAAAACTTTTGTTTCCTTCATAATTTCATTTATATTATGATTTTAAAGTGATTTGTAGGGGAATGTTGGGAAAGTTTAGCTTACTTGCTCCTAGAACCCTGTCATCTTGAACCCTGAAATCTGCCCAAGCCTTTTTTAAAGCCATTTTATAGCAAATGTAGCTGAGATACAGAAAGATAAAGAGATTTTCCGAAAGCTATCAAGCTAGTAAATAGAAGGATTAAGGTACTTGCATATGGCCTGTCTTCTCAGCTAGGACAACTACATGGTGAAATAATCATATCTCTAAATATTTATTGAATCCTTCTGTGCAAAGGTCAGATTGATTATACAGAAAGTCTTCTAAAATGAAAGTCTATGTGAGTTTTATATTATTTATTTCTTTTTGCTGTGCTAATTTTGCTGGTAGAGGGATTTGTTTTTGTTTTGTTGTTGTTTTTAAGGAATCTATTTAGTTATTCAAGAGAAGACATTACAGTTATGCTTAAAGAACTTCAAATGAACTTGTTGGGGGAACTGCAAAGAAACAATGGATTCATCACTGTAATAAGTGTGGTAGGATTAATAGAATGCTGAATTTAGAGTCAGCAAGATCTAGATTCAAATTTTTCTCTGATATTTAAGTTCCATGTCCTTAAGCAAGTCATTTAATGTGAGAAAGTCTTGGCTTTCCCATCTGAAAAAATTGAGAACATGAAATTTTCTTCTGCACAGTTCAATCTTGTAAGGATCAAACAAGATAATAAATATTTCTAAAAGTGCATCACCAACCTTAAATTATTAAATAAATGCTGTTTATTTTTAAATTCCTCTTTACCTTTATTTGAACTTTGTTTTCATTGAATTACAAAAATCTCTTTATACCAGAAATAACATTAATAAGTAGAACAAGATAATTTTCTAATAATGATAAGGAGAAAGTCAATCATATGCTCAAAGAACCTACTCACATTTTATTGAACTAAATTAAAAAAAAAAAACACAAAAAGCAAAGAATGATTGATTGTAGTTATCTGACCTTTATGGTCTTCTTTGAATAGTTAATACTCTCAATAATGCCCCCTTATGAGCTGCAAATGGAGTCCAAGATTTTGTCCCTAAAATACCCTGAAGTACACTGATGGGAGAAAAGTAATGTCCTTTTTGATTTTATTTTATTTTTTAAATGAGGGCTATTTCCTTTAATTTGTGATTTTCCAGAGATGTTCTTTACTGTCTTAAATATGTTGAAAGAGGTTCAAGAGAGTTAATGCAATATGTTATCTAGAAGAACAATCATTTTAATGAGGGTAAAGATTAGGAAGAGTAAAGAGCATATTGGACATCTTTGTGTATGAATTAAAATGGTTCTGGAAGGTAAGCAGAAATATAAGCAGAAATACTATAAAATTAAAAAAAACATGCTAGCAGATTTGGATTCTAGCTCTGGCCTGCTGAGTGGAATATTCTGTCATGAAAGGAAAATAATTTAAATTTTTAAAACCTCAATTTCTTTTTTCTAACAGAAGTTAAAACACATGTTATTTAAGGTTTTTCTTAATTCTTACAATTTATTGTCCAGGACTTTACATTGTATATTTAAAAGTTTTTCCAGATCTAATGCTATATTAATCTAAATATATAGATCCATCTCTGGTACTATCAAATCTTTCCTGAATTAATATTAAAGAAGATATCAATCAAACATTGTGACTTTGTCACAAATTTAGAGAATATACATGCATTTTCAAACTGTACTTTCTTTTGAATACAATGGAATTAAACAAATCCAATCAACCAATGAGAATTTATTGTGTGTATGACCTATGTGTATGATCCAACATATACCAGCATAATATACTAGGGAACATGTTGAAATCTGAGTCAGGAGGACCTGGGATCAGATCCCAACTTTTACATTTATGTTCTATCTTAAGCACATAATAATAACCTATTTAAGGCTCAGCTTTATGAAGATTTAGGAAATAAGTCATACATAGTTGTAATCTCCATTAATATTGGGAGTTGCTACTCTAGTGGAATCACTTATCCTTGATGAACTGATAAATATACTTAGCATTATGGTGAATACAGAAGAAATATGAAACCTGGTTGCAGCTTCAAGTAGTCTAGAGTCAATGAGCCAGAGAGGAAACAATTAAGTAGTAGTAAGCAACTTAGTCTTGGCAATAGTTCACAGTATGGAAAGATCGTTATAGATTGGACAAAAAGGTCTTAAGGAGAAAACAGAACTAGTTAGACTCAGTTTGACTGTTAACTTATAAGACTTGCAGTAGGACAATGAGGGTAGGAAACTTTGAAAATAATGATAATTTAGTAAATATCCATAACTATTGGAGGGCGGAGCCAAGATGGCGGAGAAGAAACACACGACTCAGTGAACGTCCTCACTCCCTCACAACCAATTAGATAAATTAAGTCTCAAAATTAGCTCAGGACTGATAGATACCACAAGGACTGGAAGCACGACTTACCAGCTGAAGAGAATCTGGAGTTTCAACAGGAAAGGTCAGTTCTCAGGGGAGGAATAAGAAAGACCAGCACAGACGGTGGGGTAGGGGCACACTGAGCCCATTGCGCTGGGAGGGGCTCTGGGATCAGAGAAGCCACTGAGGTAAAGGAATCTGGCACAGGCTGTTAGCTCTTCTCTGCTAATTATTCAGCAGTTCAGAAGAGAAAGCCAAAATATTTTAAAACTCAGATTAGATTCCCACCCCCCCACCCTGGGGGTGACTCGGCAGACTCGGCACCAGGGGGTGTGGCCTCAGCTACCTCCTGAGAATAGTTAAGAGACTGACAAGTGGGTGGATACGGCCCAAGGCAACACACACTGCCTAGCTTAGCTGGAGGGAGTGGAACTCAGCTCCAGGAAGTCCCAGAGAAGCGGAACCTTTGAACTAGGGACGGCGGTTTCTGGCAGACACTTCCAGTTTGAGCGCAGGGGCTTCTCACGTCACCTGCTGCAGACACCCACTCCCCACCCGGACACATAGGCTGAGCTTCTTGCTGTCTTCACTATTCTACGCCCTCAAAGCACAGCAGTGCTAATCACCTCTGAGGCACTTCCAGGGAGGGGGTGGGGAACTCTCTCCCAGAGCTCTCTCTTAGCGCGGGCGCAGGGGCCGCTGCATCCATCCGGTCTGGGAGGAAGCTGGTAAAGAAGTAAATAATTTCCTACCCCAGGGACAGACCCCAAAACATTTTTTAAGTATGAGCAAAAAAGCTAGAAAAACTATAGATTCCTTCTATACAGAGAAAGAGCGGGTACCCAACCCCGAGGAAGTTAACAGCAAAGATTCAGAAGATAACAACCTAAAGGGGAACGATTCCTGCCCCCCATCACATAACTCTCTCCTAGAAGAAGCTCTTAAGAAATTGAGGGAGATCGAAGAAAAATGGGGCAAGGAAAGGGAAGTTATGATAGAGAATAACAACGTCCTGAAATTGGAGTTGGAAAAAATAAAGAATTCACAGGAGATGCAGGGAAACAAAATTAGTGAATTAGAAAAGGTTAAAAAAACACAGGAAAGTAGGATTTCTGAATTGGAAAAGATAAAAAAGTCTCAAGAAAATAGAATTTCTGAATTGGAAAAAGAAAATAATTCTCAAAAAAAAAAAATTAGGGAAATGGAAAAAAATTCAATAGAGCAAAATAACTCATTTAAAAACGAAATTGGGCATTTACAAAAAGAACTAAAAACTGTGAAAGAAGAAAATAACTCCTTAAAAGTCAGGATGGAACAAATAGAAATGAATGATTCACAGAGAACCCAAGAATCAGTCAAACAAAAGAAAAAAAATGAGAAGCTGGAGAACAACGTCAAATACTTACTGGGAAAATCTATAGACCTGGAAAATAGATCTAGGAGAGATAATCTGCGGATCATTGGACTTCCAGAAAACTATGACCAAAAAAAGAGCCTAGATTCTATTTTACAGGAAATTATCAAAGAGAACTGTCCAGAGATAATAGAAACAGAAGGGAAAGTAGATGTGGAAAGAATTCATCGAACTCCTTCTGAAATAGACCCTAAAAAAAGAACACCACGGAATATTGTGGCTAAGCTGCAGAATTACCACACAAAGGAGAAAATCCTGCAAGCAGCTAGAAAAAAACAATTTAAATACCAAGGTGCCACAATAAGGGTCACCCAAGATCTGGCTGCCTCCACATTAAAAGATAGAAGGGCCTGGAACCTGATATTCCGTAAGGCAAAAGATCAAGGACTGCAACCAAGAATGAACTACCCAGCTAAGTTTAGCATCTTTTTCCACGGAAGAAGATGGTCATTCAATGAAACAGAGGAATTCTATATGTTTCTAAGAAAAAAACCAGACTTAAACAAAAAATTTGATCTACATCCACAAGACTGAAGAGAAACAGAAAAAGGTACACAGAACCCTTGAGAACTGTAACTCTGTTGTGGGTATATAAAAAATACTCAAGGATAATTTGATTTTACTGATATAAAAGAAAAAAAGGGGGATGTAGTAAAGGGAAGGAGGTCGGTTCAGAAAAAGGGGAAGGAGTGATAAAAAGAGGGAAACTACATCCCAGGAAGAGACATAGAAAATACACCATATCTGAGGGAACTTAGTGAGGGGGAGAATCATTGTGTGAATCTTACTCTCATCAGAAGAGGCTCAAAGAGTAAATAATTAACATATTTGTTTTTCAGAGAATTTTCTCTCACCTCATTAAAAGGGGGGAGAGGAAAAGGGAAAAGGAAAAGGGGAATAAGTGAAGGGACTTGGAGGGAGGGGGGAGGGATCCTAAAAAAAATTAAAAAAAAAAAAAAAAAAAAGGAGGGTTGCGCGTCACAAGGGGGGTCTGTAAATTAAATATCGGGGAGGGGGATCAGGGGGGTCAAGGGAAAAAAGCATAATCTGGGGAATAATACGATGGCAGGAAATACAGAATTAGTAATTTTAACTGTAAATGTAAATGGGATGAACGATCCCATCAAATGGAGACGGATAGTAGATTGGATCAAAAAGCAGAACCCTACAATATGTTGCCTACAGGAAACACACTTAAAGCAGGGAGATACATACAGAGTAAAGGTAAAAGGTTGGAACAGAGCCTATTATGCTTCAGGTAAAGCCAAAAAAGCAGGGGTAGCTATCCTTATCTCAGATCAAGCAAAAGCAGAAGTAGATCTCGTTAAAAAAGATAAGGAAGGAAACTATATCCTGCTGAAAGGTAGCATAAATAATGAAGCCATATCAATACTAAACATATATGCACCAAGTGGTATAGCATCTAACTTTCTAAAGGAAAAGTTAAGAGAACTGCAAGAAGAAATAGACAGTAAAACTATAATAGTGGGAGATCTCAACCTTGCACTCTCAGATTTAGACAAATCAAACCACAAAACAAACAAGAAAGAAATTAAAAAAGTAAATAGAACATTAGAAAAACTAGGTATGATAGACCTTTGGAGAAAACTGAATGGCAATAGGAAGGAATATACTTTCTTCTCAGCAGTTCATGGATCCTATACAAAAATTGACCATATACTAGGACATAAAGATCTCAAAATTAAATGTAGGAAGGCAGAAATAATAAATGCCTTCTTCTCAGATCACAATGCAATAAAAGCTACATTCAGTAAAAAGTTAGGGGTAAATAGACCAAAAAGTAATTGGAAACTGAATAATCTCATCTTAAAGAATGACTGGGTGAAAGAGCAAATTATAGAAACAATTAACAATTTCACCCAAGATAATGATAATGATGAGACATCATATCAAAATCTTTGGGATGCAGCTAAAGCGGTAATAAGGGGAAATTTTATATCTTTAGAGGCTTATTTGAAGAAAATTGAGAAAGAGAAGATTAACGAATTGGGCTTACAACTTAAAAGGCTAGAAAAAGACCAAATTATAAACCCCCAACCAAAAATTAAACTCGAAATACAAAAATTAAAAGGAGAAATCAATAAAATTGAAAGTAAAAAAACTATTGAATTAATAAATAAAACCAAGAGTTGGTTTTATGAAAAAGCCAATAAAATAGATAAACCTTTGGTAAATTTGATCAAAAAAAAGAAAGAGGAAAATCAAATTGATAGTCTTACAAATGAAAAGGGGGATCTTTCCACCAATGAAGAGGAAATTAGAGAAATAATAAGGAGTTACTTTGCCCAACTTTATGCCAATAAATTTGATAACTTAAGTGAAATGGATGACTTCCTCCAAAAATATAGGCTCCCTAGATTAACAGAGGAGGAGATAAATTGCTTAAATAGTCCCATTTCAGAAAAAGAAATAGAACAAGCTATTAATCAACTCCCCAGGAAAAAATCCCCAGGGCCAGATGGATTCACATGTGAATTCTACCAAACATTTAAAGAACAATTAGCCCCAATGTTATATAAATTATTTGAAAAAATAGGGGATGAGGGAGTCCTACCAAATTCCTTTTATGACACAGACATGGTACTGATACCTAAACCTGGTAGATCGAAAACTGAGAAAGAAAATTATAGACCAATCTCCTTAATGAATATTGATGCTAAAATCTTAAATAAGATATTAGCAAAAAGACTTCAGAAAATCATCTCCAAGATAATACACTATGATCAAGTAGGATTTATTCCAGGAATGCAGGGCTGGTTTAATATTAGGAAAACTATTAATATAATTGACCATATTAATAATCAAATTAATAAGAACCATATGATCATCTCAATAGATGCAGAAAAAGCATTTGACAAAATCCAACATCCATTCCTACTAAAAACTCTTGAGAGTATAGGAATAAATGGATTATTCCTTAGAATAATCAGGAGTATATATTTAAGACCGTCAGTAAGCATAATATGCAATAGAAATAAACTGCAACCTTTCCCAGTAAGATCAGGAGTGAAACAAGGTTGCCCACTATCACCATTACTATTCAATATAGTACTAGAAACGCTAGCCTCGGCAATAAGAGCCGAGAAAGAGATTCAAGGAATTAGAGTAGGAAATGAGGAAATTAAACTATCACTTTTTGCAGATGACATGATGGTATACTTAGAGAACCCCAAAGACTCTGCTAAAAAGCTACTAGAAATAATTCAAAATTTCAGCAAAGTGGCAGGATACAAAATAAATCCACATAAATCCTCGGCATTTTTATATATCACTAACAAAATGCAACAGCAAGAGATACAAAGAGAAATTCCATTCCAAACAAATGTTGAGAGTATAAAATATTTGGGAATCCATCTACCAAAGAAAAGTCAGGAATTATATGAGAAAAATTACAAAACACTTGCCACAAAAATAAAATCAGATTTAAATAATTGGAAAGACATTCAGTGCTCTTGGATAGGCCGAGCGAATATAATAAAGATGACAATACTCCCCAAACTAATCTATTTATTTAGTGCTATACCAATCAGACTCCCAAGAAACTATTTTAATGACCTAGAAAAAATAACAACAAAATTCATATGGAAGAATAAAAGGTCAAGAATTGCAAGGGAACTAATGAAAAAAAACTCAGAGGAAGGTGGTCTAAGTGTACCTGATCTAAAGCTATATTATATAGCAGCAGTCACCAAAACCATTTGGTATTGGCTAAGAAATAGACCGGTAGATCAGTGGAACAGATTAGATACAAAGGACAAAAAAGGGTACATCTATAGCAATCTAATCTTTGACAAACCCAAAGATTCCAACATTAGGGATAAAAATTCATTATTCGGAAAAAACTGTTGGGAAAACTGGAAATTAGTATGGCAGAAATTAGATATGGATCCACACTTAACACCATATACCAAGATAAGATCAAAATGGGTCCATGATTTAGGCATAAAGAGGGAGATAATAAATAGATTAGAGGAACAGAGGATAATCTACCTCTCAGACTTGTGGAGGAGGAAGGAATTTATGACCAGAGGAGAACTAGAGATCATTATTGATCACAAAATAGAAGATTTTGATTACATCAAACTAAAAAGTTTCTGTACAAATAATACTAATGCAAACAAGATTAGAAGGGAAGTAACAAATTGGGAAAATATTTTTAAAAACAAAGGTTCTGACAAAGGTCTCTTTTCCAAAATATATAGAGAACTGACCATAATTTATAAGAAACCAAACCATTCTCCAATTGATAAATGGTCAAAGGATATGAACAGACAATTCTCAGAGGAAGAAATTGAAACTATATCCACTCACATGAAAGAGTGTTCCAAATCACTATTGATCAGAGAAATGCAAATTAAGACCACTCTGAGATACCACTACACACCTGTCAGATTGGCTAAGATGACAGGAACAAATAATGACAAATGTTGGAGGGGATGTGGGGAAATTGGGACACTAATACATTGCTGGTGGAGTTGTGAAAGAATCCAGCCATTTTGGAGAGCAATCTGGAATTATGCCCAAAAAGTTATCAAACTGTGCATACCCTTTGACCCAGCAGCGCTACTACTGGGATTATATCCCAAAGAAATACTAAAGAGCGGAAAGAGACATATATGTGCCAAAATGTTTGTGGCAGCTCTTTTTGTTGTAGCTAGAAACTGGAAGATGAATGGATGTCCATCAGTTGGAGAATGGTTGGGTAAATTGTGGTATATGAAAGTTATGGAATATTATTGCTCAGTAAGAAATGACCAGCAGGAGGAATACAGAGAGGCCTGGAGAGACTTAAATCAACTGATGCTGAGTGAAATGAGCAGAACCAGAAGATCACTGTATACTTCAACAACGATACTGTATGAGGATGTATTCTGATGGAAGTGGAAATCTTCAACATAAAGAAGATCCAACTCACTTCCAGTTGATCAATGATGGACAGAGGTAGATACACCCAGAGAAGAAACACTGGGAGGGGAATGTAAATTGTTAGCACTAATATCTGTCTGCCCAGGTTGCATGTACCTTCGGATTCTAATGTTTATTGTGCAACAAGAAAATGATATTCACACACATGTATTGTACTTAGACTATATTGTAACACATGTAAAATGTATGGTATTGCCTGTCGTCGGGGGGAGGGAATAAGGGAGGGGGGGTAATTTGGAAAAATGAATACAAGGGATAATATTATAAAATATATATATATATATATATAATAAAAAAAAATTAAAAAAAAAATATCCATAACTATTGCATTGAATTTACTTAGCCATTTAATTTAGAAATTTTTCCAAACCTTGATTAATTGGAAAATATATTTTAAGACTTTATGATGCCATGACAATCTGTATGGCAATGGAAGAAGTAATGAATAGATAGATAGATAGATGGAAATAGAGTCATATAAATATATTATTTTTAAACTTGCATTCTGTGTACATCATTTAGTGCATATCTTTTCTTAAGACACAATTGAAACTGCCCTATGCTAATGACCTATTTCTTGTTTTCTTTTTTTCTCCAGGGAAAGACTGTATGTGAAGTTGGGTCCCTGAAGAGTTAAAAAGGTAAGCAACACAGGTAGGAAAGATTTAATGCTTCCAGAAATGGTTCTACATGTTTAGATTTATATAGCACTATATCTAGAAAGAACTTTGAATATACAATATAAAGTACTAGACAATAAATTGTAAAAGTTAGGAGAAACCTTAAATATCTATCATGTGCTCTAACTTTTATTAGAAAAAAGGAAGAAATTGAGGGTTTGAAAATTTAAGTTATTTTCCTCAGATTGCAGAATATTCCACTAAACAGACCAAAGCTAGAATCCAAACCTACTAGACTATATTTTTTAAACTGTACAGCAGTCTTACTTAACTTTCAGAACCATTTTAATCCATACACTAAGATGTTCAAGTTGCTTTTTACTCTCCCTAATATTTATGCTCATTAAAATGATTGTCCTTCCAGATTACATATTGCAGAAATTCTCTTGATATGTCTTTCAATATATCCAAGATTGCAAAGATTTCTGGAAACAAAATAGGATTTTTATTCTGTAATATACAAGACTTTATAGCAGGCTTCAAATATCTGAAGGCTTGTTATTCAGAAGCAACATTGTCTTCAGAGGGAAGTTCAACTTGGCCCCTGAGGAAGAAGCTATAGCAATGAATAGAAGTTACAAGAAGGCAAATTTTAATAAATATTGAGTAAAACATCCCAAAAAGCTCTTTCAAAGTAACAACAACAACAAAAAAAACCTACCTCTTTTAAAATGAGGTAGTTAGCTCCCCATCTGTGAATGACATGAAGTGGGATGATCTTTGTATTGTATTCTCATTTATAGGAAGAATTTGATAATTTTCCTAATTTTAGATTTTATGATTCTATATAAAACTATTGTTTCAGGTTTATTCCCTCCAGGAAGTCTACTATATAATAATCTAGTCCTTTCCCCATCAAACACAATTTCTGAATCTATCTTCCCTGTTCTGTTCCAAATGAGAATATTACCATTGCATATGTACATTGAATACTTGTTCATATTTTGAGTGTATTAGATTGTCTGTTTCTTGAGGGCAAGTACTATATCATACTTGAAATTGTAACACAAGTCCTTAGTTATCAAAAGGTTATTATATAACCCCAGTAAGCTCCATAAACTCTTAATGCTTCACTGACTGAATATAATCCTGGCTATATGAACACTAGGTGGTGATATTGCCCTGTATTCTGTGGACTCTGTAATATATACGTTCACTAACCCCAACATTGCCAAGGCCAAATCATGATAAGCTTTTCTAAATATGTGAATGGGCACCTAGAATCATAGTCTCCAAGCTGAAAGGAACCTTAAAGGTCATTTATTTAAATTTTCATCTGGTGTTGGAATTTCTAATACTACATTTCTAACAAGCATCACTCTGATTTCACTCCAACACTTCATGTTCAACATACTATATTCCTTGGCAATCCATCTATCTTTTACAAAGCTTTAATTGTTTAAGAATTTTACCTTTTATTGAAATGTATTTTCTTCCCTCTAATCCCTGATTATTGATTCAAGTTTTGCCATTTTGAGGCTCACATTAATAAATCTAGTTCCTCTTTCACCTGCCAGCTTTTGAAGTATTTGAAGATCATTATCAGTGCTCCTGCCTTGCTTAGTTCATACCCTGCTCCTCCCCTGTCAAAAAATCAGTTTTTTACATACTTATACTAAACAATCATGGATTTCAGTCATCCTCAGCTAAAATCTATAATTCTATTCAAACTACTCCCCTTAAAATATACCAACCAGAAATGAGTCCAGTACTCCAGATATATTCTCACTAAAACAGTTTAGAAAGATTGTGCTATCAATCTTTTCAGAAAATATAATTATGTCCTTTATTTATTTCTTTTTCTATTTTTTATTTTTTAATCCTGTATTTAAGTAACCTTATTTTGTTTATTTTTTCTTATTATGATGCTATGTTATTGACACATTTTGACCAATACATTTGATTTTATCAGAAGGGTAGACTGATTTTGACCCATATTATGTAATATAATCAAGCTACTGCAGAAAAAATGAATTGCAACTTTTCCCCATACTCTGTATTTCCAATTCCTCAATATCATACTGTATCCATTATTTCTTTACTTCAGTTTCTTATGAAGAAATAATCTTTATCCTCTGAAAGGATATTTAGGCTTAAAATACAATGTATTCAAATCCTGCTCTTCATTCTTGTTGGGTCTGAGTTTGGACAAGTTTCTTGCCTCAGTTTCTACATGTGTCACATGGAATTGTTTTGAGAATCAAATCAAGTAGCATATGTACAGCATTTTGTAAACCTTAAATGTTTTATAAATATTTATCTGATCTATTTGACTGATTTGATGTGATACATCCTTCTGTTTTCTCATGAAGTTTTCATTCCAACTACCCTTTCTATTTCTTTTTTTGTTTTCTATTGAATCCTTCCTGCCTGTTTATAAATGTATTTAAATCTCTTCCAAACATATAGAAGTGTGACCTGTCCAGCAGGTCTTCAACGTGGGTCAAAAAAAGAAGGACATAGACTGAAATTAAGGCAAAAGCCTGCGGGGGCTAAGACAGCCCGGGAACAGGATCTAGAGAGAGAGAGAGGGGAGACTACTCAAAGCAATGGTCAAGCATGTCTCGTTTATTGGCTTACAGTTACAGAATTTATAGGCAGAAAACCGCAATGCCATGTATGCATAAGGATTGGGTAGCATGATAGATGAGTCAAATATTTTTGTAACATTTACCAGGTGCAGATTATGAGACGGTTAGGGGCCCAAGGACGGGGTGGAATAACGTAGTTTTGTCTATTCCATATCAGTTCTGGGAACTGTGGTCTTGACATTCCTCAGAAATCATCAGCCTCAGGGCCGTGGTGACCTGGGTTTGTTCAAGAGGGGGGAAGAGCAAGGGGAAAGGTTGGGGAAGGTTCCTGACATGTCCCCCATTTTTCTTTAATAATGAGGCACTCAGGCCTCGTGACCCATTTCCAGCAATACCGGGAGTGTAATGGCTGGTGCAGGTGTCTTAACACTCACGCAGTACAGCCTGGAGGTAGCTGGCCATTGGACGCTGTCTTGGGTCATTGGGATTGTCCATACCACCCGTGGGATTGCCACGCCAACCCCTGTCTCAGATGGATAGATCGATCACTCAAGGTTGACCGTCATGGCATCACAATGGTCTTATAGCCGTGGCTCATTTTTAAACCTTTTCCAAAGATACCCGGGTTACATATTGCAGAGGTCAAAGTTTTTCATAAAAATGGCAAGGAACAGATTGTCAGGATCCATGAGGGGTACAGGGAAAGAGGGGTAAGGGGAGGGTGATTTCTTAAAAGCATCAGGCTTAACCAAAAACAAAGAATCATCTCAAAGCAATACATGAAGTACTCTTAGAATATTAAAAAGTAGTTTCGAGTGCCAATGCACCCGCAGTATCAATTCATGAATTACAATTCTTAGGAATACAATTGATAGCATAACACAAGGTCCTAATATCAGAGAGATACAATATGTCTCTGGAGAAGGGATATGAAATGGTGTTACAAAGCAAACTGTGCATGTATAAGGGAGTTATAGTAGGGTGAACAATTATAGTTATAGTAGGGTGAACAATTGTCAGGTTTTTTGAAAACAGAGACAAAGTTTTCGAATTCTTTCTGCTGCCCGCCGAAGTCTGGATTTCTTCAAGAGGTGGTCATTAAAATGCAGGGGTTCGATGTTTTCAGCTTTGCCTTTTTCTTGGTCTTGTATGCGATGGTAGTATATGTGATTCTTCCTGCTAATTGCTGTATCTACTTGGATTTTTACAAAAGATGTTAGTTTATTAAAGGCCCAGGGGCCAAAAGAGATGAGTAAAAGGAGACCTATAATAGGCCCGAGAAGGCTAGGGAGAAGGGTGGAAAGCCAAGGAGAGGTAGAAAACCAATTTTGGTACCAGGATTCTTGTTGTTCCCTCTCTTTCTTTCTTTTTTCTAGGCTATCCCTAACCTTCTGTAAGCTATTTTCTACAAGGCCTAATTTATCGGAGTAAAAGCAGCATTCTTCTTTTAGGGCTGCGCATAGGCCTCCCTGCTGTAGGAAAAGGAGGTCAAGTCCTCGTCTATTTTGTAGAACAACTTCAGCTAATGAGGCAACAGATTCAGTAAGATGTTGCAATCCAGTCTGCAATTCTTGCAGGTCTTTGTCAATAGTAGCACTAAGTTGGGTAATTTGTCTTTCGTTTTGGATGAGAGAGGCAATACCTGTTCCCGTACCTGCAACTCCTAGTCCCAGGAGAACAGTCAGGGTCAGTGCAGTTAAGGGCTCTCTTTTATTTCTGACTTTTTCTGTGTCTGCCCTCTGCCAAATATTAAGGAAGTCATTCACTTGATGGATAGTAACGTGAGGGAATAAGGCAACCATTACACAGTAATCCTGAGAGGTGAGGAAGGTAGAAGTAACAATAAAAGTGGTGAGGCCAGAAGAGCAAGCAAAGTAAGAGCCCTTGGGGGCGGCAGCATAGGAGGACTGAGGAGAGACAATTATAGTATTATTACAAACATCCACAAGTGGCAAAGGGGGGAGCATACTGGGCCCAAGGATGCAGGTACCCAAACCTGTAATTTTGCTAAGGGTCAGTCCTTGGTTTTCTTCTGCACCCCATCTTAGTGAGGAGGTGTCATTAGTATAAGTAAAGTTCCCAAAGTGTGCTAGACCTTCATAAAAGGGGGGAACGGAGGAATAGCATACCCAGCACTCTTCAAAGGAAGACAGATTAAGGGAATGAACAGTTTGTATGGAAGCATTGATAATGTTAAGTACCATGGAGGTTGGAGGGGATGGTCCCAAAAGCATAGTGGGACGGAACAAAGGGGTCAAGTCCGTAGGAGGAGGGGAGGACGTCGTCAGTGGCAGCCTATGGGTAGGGTTGTTAGGGTTATTTGGAATCCTGTTTGGTCTCATTTCTACATTGGGGCCTATGGCTACAGGAGCAGTGATGATAGGGGGGGTCTTAAGGAGTTTAATAGTAAATAGAAGTCCATCATCATAGCGTATCTTATATAATCTCAATCCCCAGGTTACTCCTCTTCCCCAGGAGGTATACTTTTTTCCTGCATCAGTGAAACTGACTCTAAGGGGGTGGCACCATGAGTGTTGGCATGCTGATATTTTTCTCCAGCCTTTTGAGTCTACCCTATGATGTGTATAATTGGCTGCGACTGTAATGTAGTCCCATGAGGAGGAGGGGTGCCAGTAGGCGTCTCCGGTTGTCTCACAACCCCACGATCGACAAAAGAATTCAGTAGGACCGCCACACTTGTATGTCAAGGAACGATTTCTATGGGTCCCGGGACAGACATAAAAGGAGACAGTCCTTAACATACTTCGTCTGTCATGTGCTCCACAACCGCCAGCCTCTCCCAGGGCGGTTGTGGCTTCGGGACTCCAGGCATTTCTGTTAGGGGGAGCGTTTTGGTTATGATAGTCTTCTAGGTCCCATGGGTGAGGTGCCCCTAGAGCCAATTTACAAAGGTCTGGGTATAGAGTGGGCCACCAATCAGAGGTGGAGATTTTTGAGGTACTCCATACCACGTCTCCCCAGGAATTTTGCACTACCCAAGTATAGTTGAGTAGTTGGTAGGGAGAGGGTAGTGCTGAGGGGGTCACTAGAAGGAGGATTAAAAAAATGAGTTGCATAGCGGTAAACTAATATACTAAGCAGGGCAGGGAATTGATGTGTTTGGACAACAGCAGCAGAAGCTAATAAGGAGAATAAGCGCTATTATGATGACAACAGCTGCAATAAGAAGGAGAGAAAAATACATTACCCCTGCGTTGGGCCTCTGGAGCTGCCGAGTGTTGGGATGGTGGTCCGGGGTCAGGGAATAAAGCTTCTCAGGCTCCTTGGCCTATCTGTACCTGTAAGAAAGCAGAAGGGGCTTTTCTCAGGGTTTTCCCCTGGGTGGTTGAAAGGGTTTGACCAGGCGCTCAGGGAGCCATCTGGCATTCTGGGCCTGGGAGTCATAAACACATGCGTGTCCTTTTCCCCAAATTAGAACAGGGTCAGGACCATACCACTTGTTGGTGAGTGGATCTCTCCATTTGACCTGAGCATAAGTATCAGATGTAGAGGGGTGCCAGAGACGGTCTGCTGCTGACTTCCCATTATCATCCAACGTTAGGAAGTTGAGCACAAAAAGCGCATGATTAAGGACGGTCTTCTGGTTGCCAGCTCGTGAGTACAGTAATTCAGGGCCTGATTGTAGTTTATTAATCATTCTCTTTAGAGTCTGATGTGCTCTTTCCACTATACCCTGTCCTTGGGGGTTATAAGGGATGCCAGTGATATGTTTAATACCCATGTGTGCACAGAACTGTTTGAATGAGGAGCTGGTGTATCCAGGGCCGTTATCTGTTTTAAAAATTTTAGGCTTTGGTGCCATAGCCAGGGTGGCCACAACATGGCTGATAACATGCTTAGTGGCTTCTCCAGTTTGAAGGGAGGCGCAAAGGAACCCACTGAAAGTGTCAATGGACACATGGATGTATTTTAATTTACCAAGCGATGGAAGATGGGTGACATCCATTTGCCAAAGCTCTCCAGGTATCAGTCCCCGTGGATTGACTCCTAAATGTGGTTCAGGTAAGTGTACTAAACAGCCAGGGCATTGTTTAACTATCTGTCTTGCTTGATCTTTTGTGATCTTATATAGGAGTCGTAGGGTGTGAGCATTTAAGTGGTGCATCTTGTGTGCCTCAGTGGCTAGGTCAACAGGAGAGGCTAATTCACTTGTAGCTAAGAGAGCTTGTTTGGTGGCTAGATCTACTTTCGTATTTCCTTCTGTCAGGGGACCAGGAAGGTCAGTGTGTGCACGGATGTGGCAAATAAAGAAGGGGTGACTTCTTTCCTGAATCAGATTTTGTAATTGAGCAAACATAGGGGAAGCATTAGTAGAGGGCTTGATATAAGGAACAGTTTCAAGCAGTGGAACAGAATTGGCAATGTATGCACTATCAGTATAAATGTTCATGGGACCGGGGATATTCCTGAATACCCAGAGGATAGCGGCTAGTTCTACAAGTTGAGCAGATGCATAAGGCGTGTGAAAGGAAGTGAGTTTTGAGTCTATTGTGACTGCAGCTGTCCCTGATGAAGAGCCGTCAGTAAATATTAGATGAGCCTTTTTTATAGGGCTAGTCTTGGTTATACGTGGAAAGGTAACTGAATTTTCTGTAAGGAACTTAATAAGTTTATCTGGAGGGTATTGGTTGTTCAATGTCCCTTGATAAGAAATAGTGGCAATAGCCCAAGCGTCACTCCTTTGTTGGAGTTGTGTCAGTTCTGTGCTGGTGTATGGGCAGACAATATGGTCGGGATCTTTCCCAAAAATTTTTATGGAGAGGGTCCTTCCTTCTTGTAGAATCTCTGATACAAGTATGGGATAAGTGGCAAGTATTTTATTAGGAGTTGCTGAGCTATGGATCCAGAACAGGGGCATTCCTTGCCATAGCAAACCGGTGGGAGAAAAGGTTGTGGAAAAAATGAGAAGCCAGAGTTTTTTTGCAGGGTCATAGTATCCAATCTTTTGAGTGGATATTGCCTGATTGACTTTCTGTAAGGCAGTCTCACCTTCCTTTGTTATGGAGCGTGGTGAGGAAGGGTCCGAGTCTCCTTTTAGAATGTCAAAGAGGGGTTTAAGATCCCCTGTAGTTAATTTCAGATAGGGACGTAGCCAATTAATATCCCCTAGAAGTTTTTGGAAATCATTTAATGTCTTAAGATGGGCGGTACGTATCTGGGCTTTCTGGGTTATTACCTGAGAAAAATGTAGCTCAAACCCAAGGAAAAGTTGGGGGAGGGTAGTTTGGACTTTTTCTGGTGAAACTTGCAGGCCTCTCTTTTGGAGGGCTGAAACTAGACTATCAGATACCTTTACTAATTCTAATTCTGAAGGGCCTGCGATTAAGATGTCATCCATGTAATGGATTATATAGAGATGTGGGTATTTTAATCTAAAGGGGTCTACCGTTTGAGCAACATATTTTTGGCAAAGGGTAGGGCTATTGGCCATGCCCTGTGGCAGGACCCTCCATTGGAACCTAAGAGATGGGCCTATACAGTTAATGACAGGGACAGTAAAGGCAAATCTTTTACAATCTTCAGGGTTTAATGGTATGGAGAAGAAGCAGTCTTTAAGGTCTATGACAATCCTATGAAACCCAGCGGGGATTGCTACGGGGGCAGGCAAGCCTGGCTGAAGGGCCCCCATGGGTACCATGGTTTTATTGACTGCTCTAAGATCATGGAGTAACCTCCATGACCCAGACTTCTTCTTGATTATAAATATTGGTGTGTTCCAAGGTGAATTAGAGGGCTCTATATGACCCACGTCTAATTGTAGTTGAACTAATTTAGTTGCAGCCTCTAGTTTTTCTTTTGGGAGGGGCCACTGATCTATCCAGACGGGGGTATCTGATTTCCAGGTGATCTTATCCGCCTGTAGGCTGGGGGGATCAGTGGCCCTTATGAAAAAAGGTTTTGGTTTTGGAAGCCAAGGCCTGTTCTGTCTGATTGGGGTTGCAGCTGTATAGGTTCCCGAATTCCATGATTATTCTTTCCTAGTCCTTGCTTGGGAAGGAATCCTTGTCTCAACATTTGCTCTGTGACAATAGAATTGGGGCTACACATGATAATGCCCATTTGAGATAAAATATCTCTACCCCAAAGGTTGATGGGGAGGTTAGGAACTATAAAGGGGCGTACTATGCCCTTGTTTCCTTCTGCATCCTCCCATATCAGCATTTGTGTAGATTCCATAGTCTCCTGAGTCTGTCCTATGCCTTGGAGATGTGTGAGAGATGGTTGCAGGGGCCAAGAGTTGGGCCATTGGGAGGCAGAAATGATTGTGGCATCAGCCCCTGAGTCAATTAGTCCCGTAAAGGATTTGCCTTGTAGTTTTAGTTTTAAGGTGGGCCTCTCTTGTGATAAGGACTGTACCCAATATATGTCAGATGACCCAGGGTTAGATATTCCTCTCTTATTTTTGAAAGCTGGGAAGCTAGTGTCTAAAGGGAGTGGCAGTGCCTGAGCCAAACGTTGTTTCGGGGGAATTGTAATAGTGCGGTGGGGGGAAGAAGCGATGACCTTAATTTCTCCCTCATAGTCATTGTCAACCAAGGTGGGGTGAATAATTATCCCTTGAAGGGTACATGAGGCACGGCCTATAATGAGGAAAAAAGACCCAGGTGGCGGAGGTCCAAAAGAGCCAGTAGGCAAGGCTTTTGGGCCGTCCTCAGGTTTTAATACTGTGGTGGTGGAGGTACACAAGTCCACCCCTGCGCTCCCTGGGGTTGCCCTGTGGAGCTGGGGAGGAATTGGGGCCCCGTGGCTGTGTGAACAGGTCCTTGAGGGGCCCGGGGGGGGGCCCCGTCTGCCGTTTCCCGGAAGGGGAGGCAGAGGAGGCAGAGGTCTTCCTTCAATATCATGTGTGGATTTGCAAGTGTTGCCCCAGTGATAGCCTTTTTTACATCTAGGGCACACAGAGGCTGGCAGAGCTCGTCTATTTTGAGCCGTATTGCCAGGAAATCCCTGAAAGTTAGAGGGGCATTGTCGGGCAAAATGTCCTTCCAAGCCACATTTAAAGCAAGTTTTCTGGTGCCCAACAGTCTGTCCTGTATTAACTGCTGCCCCTATAGTGAGTACTGCCTCTGACATGTTTTTCATGGGATCTTGCAGGGCCAATACTGCTTGAGACATTTTTTCTAGTTTGCTCATAGTAGTGTCCTGAACATCTCTGCAGAGTTTGATCATCTCATTAAGGGATTTATCCTGCCACTGGCCATTAAGGACAGCGCGGCATGAACTATTGGCATTTTCATAAGCTAATCTTTTTATAATAGGGTCATCAGCCGCAGCATTCCCTAAAGTACGTTCGGCAGTCTCTAGAAGTCTGCTTATGAATTCAGAATATTCCTCATCCTTTTTCTGGCTGATTCTGTTTAAGGGCATAAAAGGAGAGCCAGTAACAGGGAGGGCCCGCCATGCCTTATGGGCAGCGTGATCAATTTGTTCTAAGAGTCCTGTAGGAAATTTTTTCTGTTTTTTCTCTAGGGCGTATGGTCCTCTGCCTGTTAATTTCTCATAAGTCCAATCTTTATTTTTGGTTTTAAGGTTTCTTTTCTCTATAATCCTACACTGGTGGTCAAATTCAGATTGCCAGTTTATGAACTGTCCTTTAGTCAATACCGATTGAGCAACTTTCACCCATTCGGTAGGGGTCAGTAGACCACCTCTTTTAGCAGCTTCTAAGGCCGACAAGGTAAAGGGAGCATTAGGGCCATAATTTTTAACAGCTGAAAGAAGATCTTTCAAATTTTTAAATCGGGGTTTGACAAAGTCTGTTTCTTCCTCAGAATCCGTCCCTCCCTCATTTTCTTCTGTTTTTTCCTCATTTTCTTCCTCATCTGTCCCTTCATCAGTATTGTCTGCTTCTTCCTCCTCACTCCCCTCTTGCGCCGCATCGGCGCCATGAGTGGCTTTTTTCTTTCTAGTAATGACGGGAAAATTAAAGGAGCTACGTTGTTTAGCTTTTGTAGGGTTATTCCTAGGATCCTTTTTAGGGCTAGAGTTGTGTTTGGCTAAAGTCTGGGAAGGCGGGGCCAGATTTTCAAGATTGAGCAAGGGGGAGGTTTGAAGGGAGGCTTGTAAAGCCGAAAATTCCTTTGTCATTTCAAGATATTGTTTCTGTAAATCTAAGGTTTTCCGCAAGGCAGACATGCGTTTGGTAATATCCTCCTGGACTAGACTAAGATCTGGAGTAACAAAGGGGTGAGAAAGGGAATTCTTAAGGATAGGAGGGGCCGAAGGATGTTGTGAGACATGCACCCCACAGGGATCGTAAGCAGCGGCTTCCTCTTCTAATTCTGCTGTTTCTTCTTCTGTGAGACTCTCACTGTCTTTTCTATTTCTTGGCTGGTTTTGTTTATAGGGAAAAACAGGAAAGGCCAGGAGGGAACCTTCCAAAGGGGGCAGGGGGGATGATGAGATGGGCGGATATATGGATTTTGGTTGGTAGGGGGGCATTTCAATAATCACAGAGGGAGCCTTTTTAGGGACAGATTCTGGTGGAATAGAGCTATGTGACACGGCATGAGACAAAGGACGCAGGCAAGACTCTGCTTCTATAAGTAATTGTCTAATTTTGCCACTATTGTTTGAATCTTCTACAATGTCATTAATTAATTTCCAGAGGGTTAAAACCTTCTGGGGGACGCTTTCTCCTCCCTGGATTTCTTTTTTAATGAGTTCGTTTAGGTCTTGTCCTACCTTTTGCCATTTTCCTGGATGAATGTCAGGACCGTTTATTATAAACCAGGGGCAAACTTTATCAATATAGATAAAAAAATTTATAAGTTCCTTCTTTTTAACTTTAATACCTCTCTCTTTAAAATTTTCTTTAAGCTCTCTAACAAAATTTTCTTCCTTACTCAACTTAGATCCCATGATATCGACAGACGCGAACACTTACCTCTTTTTACTTTCGTTTCACGGAGCTCCGTAACGCCAGCAGCCTGGGGGAGCGAAATCGTCTCTGGGGGTCCGGACGGGCGGGGGGAGCGTTCTGTCGGGTCAAAGTCCCTATTTTTGAGCCTTCACGTTGGGCGCCAGTTTGACCTGTCCAGCAGGTCTTCAACGTGGGTCAAAAAAAGAAGGACATAGACCGAAATTAAGGCAAAAGCCTGCGGGGGCTAAGACAGCCCGGGAACAGGATCTAGAGAGAGAGAGAGGGGAGACTACTCAAAGCAATGGTCAAGCATGTCTCGTTTATTGGCTTACAGTTACAGAATTTATAGGCAGAAAACCGCAATGCCATGTATGCATAAGGATTGGGTAGCATGATAGATGAGTCAAATATTTTTGTAACATTTACCAGGTGCAGATTATGAGACGGTTAGGGGCCCAAGGACGGGGTGGAATAACGTAGTTTTGTCTATTCCATATCAGTTCTGGGAACTGTGGTCTTGACATTCCTCAGAAATCATCAGCCTCAGGGCCGTGGTGACCTGGGTTTGTTCAAGAGGGGGGAAGAGCAAGGGGAAAGGTTGGGGAAGGTTCCTGACAGAAGTGTAGATTCTATATTTCTTCTCCATGTCCTACCCAAACTACTAGAAAAAAATCAAGTGTACACTTTTTAAACTTTTTTTCATGGGCTTTGTTATCAGTGGTTTTGAAGAACTCCTATTAAATTTTAACAACTATCTTCAATTTTGTAAATACTTAACGGTTAAGTCCATTTTTTCCCCTCAAACTCCATCCTTATTGAAATCTCTGCAGTGTTCAGTGTTGATGAATCCCCTCTCCTTTTGATATTCATGCTTTCTTTGACTTCCTGGATATTTCTCCCTCTCAAATGCCCTCCTACTTGTCCTATTGCTTTTCTCAGCCTCTTTTGCCAGTTTATAATCTTCTTCAACTCTCTTGTGAGAAATATGTCCCAAGATTCAGCCCTGAAACTGTTTTTCTTCTATCTCTACATTCTCCTTAGTTTTTTCATAATTTCCCACTTGTTCAATTCTCAAATATAAGAGATGACTCTCAGACCTTTATATCCAACCCTAGTTTCTTTCTTGACTCCCTAGTTCCACATCATCACCTACCTATTGAAATTTCAAAATTGATCTCTAGGAGAATATTCACACTTAACAGGTACAAAATGGAATTTATTTATCTTTCCCCCCTAAACTCACTCCTCCTTCAAATTTCCCTACTTCACTAAAATAGGCAAACGGTGAATCATCCTTGACTCTTTCCCGTCCCTCACCACCTCCATATCCAATCTAATACTGTCAAGTCTTATTGATTCTAATTCCAAAATATTCTCATATCTATTTTCTCCACTTCTGCAGCTACCACCCTAATTTTAACCATTATCACATTTTTACAACTTATTCCTAATTCTTAGAAACTTTCCATTTCTAAGCTTTTGCCTATCTATTCCATGTTCCACAACTGCCAACACAATTTTCCTGAAGTATAACTCTGAACATATCATGCCTTTTATCAAGCTCCTTTACTCTAGTCTCCTCAGTATGACATGGGAAAGGTGACACAAATTGGAGCCAGCCTCTTTTCCAGGTTCATTACATATTATTCCCCTTCCTTCATTGTCACCCATCCAAAGTGACCTAGTTGTTATACAGTGAACTTAATATCTCTTGTCTCTATGCATTTGCATTATACCTACAATGAATTCCCACCCCACCTTCTTCACTTATACTCTAAAAATTCCTAGATTCCTTCAAGACTCTGCACCTATCATATCTCTATGAGAGGCTTTCTTTGAACCCACCTCTCTATTAGTTAGTATTCTTCCTTCCTCATGAAATTATCTTGCTATATTATCCTTCCCTCCATAGGATCAATATTCTTTGAGGTCAGAAACTTTCGAATTGTCTGGGTTTTTTCAGGTTATAGCCTGGTGTTTTACATATATGAAGCTGAGAAATTTCACCATAATGAAGAGGAATAAGCATTTATTAAAAGCCTACTATGTACCTGACTTTGCTGAATACTTTAGAAATATCATCTCATTTGATCCTTATAGTACTACTAAAGGTAAGTGATATTTTTATTCCTATTTTTTATTAAGGAAGCTGATGCACAAGGAAGTTATGATTTTTAGCTTATAATTCCATAGCTAGTCAAAGGATAAATATAAATTCAAATCTTCTTTACTCTGTCCAGTTTACTACCTGTCTCTAAAACAACAATGATGTGATGCTGCGTTAAAACAATAAAGAGAATTTTCAGAAAGAAGTTTCTCTGAATTAATCCTTTCAGTAAGAAGCTTTAACAATACAGAGTCTACAATATGAAAAGATGAAAAACAACATAGTTAATTACCACAGGAATAAGATGAGGAAGCTATACAGGCTGCTAGAGGTTGTATCCGATTAATATATAAAAAGAAAGTGAGTTCCTTTAGTTCTTTGTAAGTAGATTAGTTATGATTTGCTCTGCTTCTTCAAAAATCAAAGGGAGGTTCTTTAGGCTTTCTGGAGTAAAAGTGAGTAAAGAACTGGATACCTCCATGGATGTCTCTACCTTAAACATAGAATTGGAACAAAGGAAATAATCTAAATTTAAAAGGCAGTCCCAAAGTGGTTGTTTGATTATTTCAGTTATGCCCTCTCCTTTGTGACTTCATTTGGAATTTTATTGGCAAAAATGCTGCAGTGATTTGCCTTTTTCCTCTACAGTAAATTTTACAGATGAGGAAACTGAGGCAAACAGGGTTAAGTGATTTGTCCAGGATCATACAGCTAATAAGTGTCTGAAGACAGATTTGAATTCAAATCTTCCTGATTCCAAACTCAGTGCTCTAGCCACTGTATCACCTAGCCAATATCACAAAGTAGATGGTATCATTTTCTTTTTAAACAATGTTTTTTTTTTTCTTATCATATACATACATTAATTTTTTTTAAATAAATATTTCTTCATGAGTCATGTTGGGAGAGAAAAATCAGAATAAAAATGGAAAAACCATAGAGGAAACAAAAAGAAGAAAAAGAAAGAAAAAGTGAACATAGCATGTGTTGATTTTCATTCAATCTCTAGGTGATATCACTTTTCAAAAGCCAACTACCTCCAATAATTTGTCTCTTATCATTCAACGTAGACATGTCTTCTCTTCTTTCTTTTATTCTTAAATGCCTCTCTGTTTCAGTTGCTTGATTTCTAAGCTTGGTTCTATCTTAAGACCAATGCAAGCATTGCATATCTGAAAGAACACACCATACAGTGAGAAGACCTGGCCATGTTGTTTCCCTTCTGCTTCTGGCTCCCTCTCCAACAGCTTCACGCTGTTCTGTTCTAATTCCAAAATGGCTGCAAGTTTTTGTTTTTGTTTTTTCCATTTGACCTGATTTTTCTTGCACAGCATGATGAATATGGAAATATGTTTAAAAGAATTACACATGTTTAAACTAGATCAGATGGCTTGCTTCTTGAGTGGGGAAGGAGTGAATGGAAAAATTTGAACAGAAGTTTTTACAAAGGTAAATTTTGAAAACTATCTTTGAATATATTTGGAAAAAATAAAGTAATAAAAAAATGGCTTTAAAGGATATTGCGTGCCATTTGTTCATTATCTCATGACTTTCTTGTACGTATTAGTCTCTTAATAAATGTCTTTTTATTGGACTGGAATTCTGAAATCTAAAGATATATATATATATATATATATATATATATATATATATATATATATATATATATATATATATATATAAAAGATATAAGATATATAAGATATATAGATAGATAGATAGATATATGTATACATATATATATATATATGTATATATATATATATATATATATAAAATATATATTCCAACAATCTTCATTCACTTAAATCTAATCTCTTGGTATATAATTTCTTAACTGCTAAATGGAATGATCTTCCTCCCTCAGAAATATCACTTTTATTGAAATTCCTGTACTGTTTAATGGTTTTCACTGGTCTCTGTTCCTGAATATGCTTGCTTTCCTTAATTCCATAAAAAATTCTTTATCTGTTAAGTGGAAATAAAGATTTTTTTCCTTTGTCTGGTTTATAGGAATGATAGCAGGAAAGTCAGTTCAATTCAACAATCTTTTATTAATCACCTACTATTTGCCAAACACAATGCTAAGGGCTGACAATATGAAGAAATACAAAATTAGTGTCTGCTTTTACTTTATAGGCCTGAGCTTTAATAAAATACTGGTCCTGGATTATCTTATTATTAAGGTAATTAACCACAAGGGAACAGATGAAATATTTTATGCATTGACCTCTACTGATCATAATTTCTCTTGTAGACACCTTCCACCTGCCCTTCCTACAAGCAACTAGATATCATGACAGTTTACTCAAAATATAGTCCTAAAGATGTTTTCCTTTTTTCTTCCTAAAAAAGTGGCATGTAATTGCAAAAAAAAAATTTAACCCAAAGTCAGAAGCTTGATGTTTGAGTCCTGGTCTTGGTATAAGCTAAGTGAAATCATGTAAATCACCTGAGGATTTAGTATTTATTTTCATTAAATATTAATTAATTATTAATTAGTCTTATTAATTAGGATGATGATGTTATAGATCATAGATTTATCTGGAAAGGATCTTAATGTTAATTCCTTCCTTTTAGAGAAAAGGAATTAACACTCAAGGGGCAGAGGAAAAAAGAGAATAACACAAATATTTATTCTGTATTAGGTGCCAGTCACTATGTTAAGCACTTCAATAATATCATGTCATCTGATCCTAAAAACAAGCTAAGAGCTATGTACTAGTCTTACCCCCATTTTACAGTTTAATAAACTGAGGCAGACACAGGTTAAATGTGTCTGTTTCTCAGACACATCAGAGCTAATACATTTGGATCAGATCTTTTTAACTCATTGGTTATGATGGCTTACGGGCTCCTTACCCTATCCACTATGATCCACATAGGTGACATAGTACTTAAATGACTTCCAGGGTTAGAATAACTAATGTGCAAGCGAATTTCAGCCAAGGTTTTCTGATCCCAAATGTACAACTATGTATTATGCTACTTTAGCAGTAAAATGCGTACTACTCAACCAACTGGTATGACTTTCATAGTATTTCATGTTGGAAAGGAAAGAAAAAGTGTCTTTTTCTTTGTTCTTGGCTCAAGAACAGACTTAGAAAAAGGCCTGATATAGAGCATCTAATATCCAATGGACCATATTATGAAAGATGACCTTTTATGGCATCTTTGTTATGTCACTCAACCAACCTGACTTCAAATGCTTCCAAGGACAAGTTTCTCACCTCTCAATGTGTTTGGAACACAGTTAATATACAGTAACGATGTGATGATTTAATGTAAAAGCCATCCCTCTTTGCATTTATGAAATTCTCTCCACCGAAAGGAATTCTCTTGCTGTGATGGCTTACATGCTTGCTCTACTTGGACCAGTTAATTGTTGTCTTCTCATTCTTAAAAAGTGAATGGGAGATGATGAATGCTTTTTAGATGAAGTCCTTGGACATTGATGAACACACCTTCATTGGAAAAGACACTGATAAGTATGCTTAGTCATTATTAAGCAATATCTGTGATTGGAAAGAAGAATCACCAAAACCTCATTTTATTGCATTTACATGCTTCCCCCTACAATTATTGTATCTCACGAATCTCAAAGTCATTAAGCTTGGAGTGAAGCCAACTGTCTTCAGGAAATAGTACTAAAAATTAATGATGGTGTATTGCTGGAAAAAAAAATTATGGGGGGAAGGAGACATATGGTTAATGATGACATATTATTGCAGGAAAATGCAGCAGTTTGCACAAGTAGTGGCTATGGGAATTCATTCCGGTTCTATAGCTCGTTCTGATAGACAAAGTTCAAAACCATTTAGGTCCTCTCTAAACTGCTCTGTAGAGTTTCTTTGCCTCTATAATCGCATTTGATATACGCCATTACTCTCTGGACACTGAAGTTCAGGATATAATGGGACATTGTTATAAAGTAAGAGAATTGCATCGGCATTGTCAATTTGCTCCAAATTGAATTTGGCAGAGACAGAGTTTTAGTACAAACATATGGAACATTTGAACACCCATACAACCAATTCACCATCAGGAATGAGATGGCTGTTATTAAATATCTTGCTTAGAATAATGAATCCTTCTTATTTTAGGCCTGAGTAGAGAGTAATCGAATCTGAATGAAAGGTATTCACTCTTTTCAAACACAGAAATCGTTTCCTTTTATTATTTATTCAAAGTAATTTCATAACTGTGAAATGTCCCATTTTCTGAAATACAAAATCATAGAATCTTTAGAATAAGACACATGGTCCAACCCCTTGTTTCCACTGCCCAGTAGGCAGGATAAAATCAGCACACATTCTTTAAGACCTGGTTATGTACAAGGTGATGGAACTGGTACTGGATATAATTTAATATCCGTGTGCTTCAGGAAATCTGTAATTTCTTTAATGTTGTTACTTCCTGAATCAGTGTGGGTCATAATGTAGTTATTCTTCCTTAATCTAGGTGAATATTGTACATGTTCTCCCTAAAAATCCCTTACAGAAAAGTTCCTCCAATACAATAGAAGTCTTCATCTAAATATTTTAGCATTCAGTAGATACAATACTAAGGTTGATTTGTCAATTAACCTAGCCTTTTTTTGTTTGTTTTTTGTTTAGGCAATTGGGGTTAAGTGACTTGCCCAGGGTCACACAGCTAGGAAGTGTTAAGTGTCTGAGACCACATTTGAACTCAGGTCCTCCTGACTTCAGGGCTGGTGCTCTACCCACTGAGCCACTCAGCTGCCTCCTATTAATCTTTACTTTTGTAATGGCTGGTAACATGTGAGATGCTTATGGAGTCTCTTGTTCCTTCTAATTTTTCTAAACTTTTTACACCTTGCTCTTGTCTACCTATTTTTATTCCTCGGTTAATCTGATGAAGGAGATGTCATCTCTGAATTCTATGCATTTTCATTGGCTGCCCCTGGTGCCTAGAAAGCCTTCCTTCTTCTCAATCTCCCAATTTCATTGGCTTCCTTCATGTCTCAAACTAAAGTTTGCCCTTTTACTAAAAATCTTTTCCAGTCCATTTTAATATTAGCGCCTTCCCTCTGTAACACAAATTATCCTTCATATATCTTAATATTATGTAATTATTTGCATATCATCTCTTATATTAGACTGTGAACTCTTTAAGATCATGGACTATGTTATGCCTTTGTTTAACCTTTCAGGAATTATCCCATTGCCTTTCATAAAGTAAACACTTATGAAATGCTAATTGACTGACTCTGAAGAGTTCAAATTCTGCCTCAAATTTCTGTAACATTGTCTAGCAAAATACTAGGACAGCATTCTTTTTTTCTCAATCTGTTCAGTGTCCTCAATTAGGGGATTCCAACATACATAATTAAGACACTATTTTAACTAAATTGACAATGGCCAAATTTCACTGAAGAGAAAAGACCAGAATCTGATAAGGAAACAAGTGCAAAGCAAACATAATGCACTAAGAAACCAATAAAAAACATGACCCTAGACGAAATAAATGGAAGATATAAATAGAAATAGCCCATGACAAGAGTATTATCAAAAGAGTTAGGTCTAATAAACACCAAGAGATCCACAGAGCAAACTTGGATCAGGCCCAGTAAAATCAATTTTAGTGTATCAAACAATAATAGTATTTAGTATTAGAGATAAAACTTGCTCCTTCATTGAAATGCCCTAATTATATGTATCAGCTGCATGTTTCCATGTTGCCTCTTAGGAAAGCAGGGATTGTTTTATTGCAAATTTTTTTTTTTACAATGCTATTGTTAATTATTTTTCCTATCTTTTAAAAAATTGGAAATCCATTCTTTTCCAGAAAAAGCTGAAAAGACCCACATAACTGATGCTGAGTGAATGAACAGAATCAAGAGAAGGTTATACACAGCAACAACAAGATTTTATGATGATCAACTATGATAGACTTAAATCTTCTCAGAAATGTGATAATCCAAGACAACTCCAAGGGACTTGTGTTGGTAAACGCTGATCACATCCAGAGAAAAAACTATAAATTCTGAATACAAATCAAAACATACTATTTTCCCTTTTTCTGGTATTTTCCTTTTTTGTTCTGAGCCTTTCTCTCTTCTTTCCTCCACTCCCACCCCTAGACAGAAAACAATTAATATATGTTAAGCATATATAATTCTTCTATGCATATTTCCACATTTATCCTGCCATAAGAAAAATCTGATTAAAAAGGGGAAAAAATCAGATAAAAAACAAAAAGTAAGTAAACAACTAAAAGTGAAAGTAACTATGTTGTGATCCACAACCATTCCCCTAGTCCTCTCTCTGGATGCAGATGGCTTCCTCCATCACAAGTCTATTGGAATTGATCTGAATCACCTCTGTCAAAAAGAGCTAAGTCCATTACATTTGATCATTACATAATCTTCTTGATGTTGTGTACAATGTTCTCTTGTTTCTACTCATTTCATTAGTTCACGTAAGTCTCTCCAGGGCCCTCTGAAATCTTCTTCTTGATAATTTTTTTACAGAACAATAATATTCCATAATATTCACATACCATAACTTATTCAGCCATTCTCCAATTGATGGGCATCCACTCAGTTTCAATTTTCTTGTCCCTACAAAGAGGGCTGCCACATTTTGTCACAGGTCCCATTCCCTCCTTTAAGATCTCTTTGGGATATAAGCCCAGTAGAAACACTGCTGATCAAAGAGTATACACAGTTTGCCCTTTGGGCATAGTTCCAAATTGCTCTCCAGAATGGTTGGATCTGTTCACAGTTCCACCAACAATGTATTAGTGTCCCAGTTTTCCTACCTCTCCTCCAACATTCACCATTATCTTTTCTTGCCATCTTAGCCAATCTGAGAGCTCTATTAAGCTCTATTAAGAGAGTTCTCTTAATTTCCTTTCTCTGATTAATAGTGATTTACAGTACCTTTTCACATGACTAGAAATGGTTTCAATTTCATCATCTGAAAATTGCCTGTTCATATCCTTTGACCATTTATCATTTAGAGAATGACTTGAATTCTTAGAAGCTAGTGTGTGTATTTTGCATTAAATTCATTCATTCATTCATTTATTGTTTCTCTTCTTTCCTTTACTTCTCTCTATTTGCACACCTAATCTATTGTTTTCTCTTTTGTTTCTTTGGTGAGGCTTGCCATTATAGATTAAAGTTTTTCTATTTTGTTCATTTTGGGGGGGAGTGTAAGATATAAATTCTTATTTTAAAATTCTTCTTTTTTTGAATAATTCAGTAATAAAATAAACATCTTTTTTTCTAAATAATTCAATTGCATATGCTCTTCAATCTCATCAAGTATCGTCAATTTCTTTTTTTATTTTTCAGTACTTATTTGGAATTTACTCATTTACTATAGTCTGGATTTTCTTCTCCCTGAATTCTTAGGTACTTTCCCTAACTCTCCCACTTATGTTTTTCTTACCACTCACTTCCTTACTCCTTCCTTTCAAATGTAGTTTCTTTGGGTACTGTGTGTATCTCATCTTCCTCCTACACTGGGAAATTGATGGTTCACTACCCTAAGTCTCTGCACAATTGTCTTCTGGGTGTTCTGAATGGGGCCTTACTTAATGTTCTCCCTTTCCCCTCAGACCTGGCAGTTCCTTCACACAAATAGTCTTCTGTGTCCCAGTGACACAGTTATTGCATTGTAGTTGCTACATTGATATTATGATACTTTTATAACTACTTTTTCTAAACATTCTCTAAAAGAAATAGCCTTGCTGTAGGCAAGGGAATAGATGTTAGGTGGGGGCTGGTGCTGAGTGATTTGATTACTTAATTCTAAATTTATTCCACAGGGTGTTAGATATAAGAATTCAACTATTTAGAGATCTACAGGCAGTTTAGTTGACAGTCTGATTAGTTCCTAATACAATTTGAATTAAAAGAATTTTAGCATTTTGAAGAACCAGTTATAATGGATATTTAACTGATGTCAGGCAATACTGTTATTCTGATTTTCTCAGCACTCTCTGGTGGTGGTCATTAAATGAATATATCACAGATTAGAGCTGGAAGGTATCCTAAAGGCCATTTAATACAATTTTCCCATTTTATAGCAAAGGAAATTGAGGACCAGAAAGATTAAGTGGATTTCCTATGGCTATTCAAGTTATGAGTTATCTTAGAAACAATAAACAAACTCAGTTACTCTGGCTCCAGCTGCACTCACTACCATACACTCTTTTTGCTAGTACATTGAAACAATATAGAATAATAGGATTATCTTATATTCCTGGAAAATAGATAGATAGATAAATAGATAGATAGGTAGATAGATAGATAGATAGATAGATAGATAGATAGATAGATAGATAGATAGATAAACAGAAAGATACTTATGGGCATCATCAACATTAAGCTTATGGGAAACAAATGAGGAAACAGTGAAGAAAAAAGAAAATAGTCAATAAAAGAAAAAAAGAGAAAGCAGGAGAACATGGATACAATATAAGAAGCAAAGAAAGCTCTTTGGTATTGAGCATTAAAGCTGGAGTACACATTATAGTTTGAATAGACCATGAAATAGACCATGGTGATTTACTGCTTTCTTGTCATTATAAAGTAGAAGTGATTTCTGTTTAGGAATAGGTTGAATTTTATCCTCTCTGGTCTTTTCCATATTTGAGATTTTATGATTCTATGAATCAAATAAAAATAAATTGAAGAACTAAGAGAGGCATGCAACAAGTACACAGAGATACATTTCTGCTCTTATACTGCTGAGATTTTCAGGCTCACATTTAAAAAAAAAAATCTCACATTGGGTCTGATTTATTTATAACCAGTTTTGTTTTGCCTCTAGGGAGACACCAACTTCCTCTTTGTCATGTCTAGGAGGACATTGCTCTGTGCAGAAGATGCTTCTTTTACCACATTTGGAGTCAAGGCATGACTTTTTCAGGCTCTGATATATTATTTTTACTTATTACTTGAAAACAGAGCAGCAAATAGCACCTGCCTAACTATTTTCAAAGGATAAGTGATAAGTATTTTCCCTTTTATTTGCTTTTTTATGAAATGCATCATTCCGTGGAATACTTCAGAAGTTTGCATCTGTCTTGTCAGCCTCTGGTATTTTGAGGGGTTCTATATTCTTCTGAATCCTTATTCTTCTCATCCTGAAACAAATATGTACTATGACATCACCTCTCTCTAAATGATAACTTCCTTCTAAGATCTCCATTTTGGTGATGGGCCAAGCTAGCCATGATTTATTAACCTGCCAATTGTGCTCAAGAAATTTTAGTGTTTGCCAACATAGTTCGGCTCTCATCTTGGAAATTATATTAGCATCTAGATTTTTTTTCCCATTTCCTCTACCAAGTCCAGTTCCCCTCTCAAATTAATGAGTTCTCTCTAGTAACTTCATTTTGTGGACTGGCAAAGGACAGCCATGTTGCCTTCTCATGTCTGTGCCCCTGACACATTCAACTTTACCACTGTCTCTAGAAGGCTACTTTCTTACCACATCTTGAAATCTTACTGCTTTTTAGCAGTAACATACATTATTTGTTAACTTCCTTGATGGGATTGCATATTTCTTAATGACAGAGACTGATTATCTTTTTATCGTTATTTGTGTCTCCAGTACTTATTCAAGTGCCTTATTTATTTCTTAATTAATTAATTAATTAATTACTTTCTTAATAAGTGTTGCATGCATTGCTTTGCCTCCAAAAATCTTAGAAGATTCAGCTATGGGCATTTATACAACTTTGAAAACTGAACTCTAAACTCATCAGTTCCAGGATTGCACTGAGATAAACCTAAAAGTACTTTCAGCCCTACTTTTTGCCACTGTCATCTTTATTCTACTATAAGAATTCCCATCTGAAAATTGTATGTCTTTGTATTGATTCTTCTTTTCTTCTATGTATATACTTTAATCTTTAATATTATATACAACAAATATTGATGCTCAATAAATGTTTGCTAAATTAAATTGAGTTTTTATCCTTTCTAAGTATCTTGTGATCCCTTAAGGACACTGTCAAATTCTTTTAGACTCAATGATAAAATAGTGCTCTGAATAATAGAAACATACTTATAGTCTTAGAATCTTAGCAATCAGATTGATTAGCAAAAGATTAATTCTTAGCTAAAGTTATCCTTTCCTTCTTCTATAACTTACAAAAAAAGTAGTTGGGGTTCAGAGTGTCCTGAGAAAACTGAGACCTCTGGTGTGAGGGTTTGCTGACCCTTTGCTGGAGTGCTCATCATTGGGTCTATTTTTTTACTTAACTCTCACCTATGACTCTAGGAAGCTGTAGTATGTTCAGCAGTCTCACCATGGTAAAACTTTCTAGTTAAATAGGTTAAACCAGGCTGAGAATAGCTGAGAGATATCAAACCTGATGGAGAGGTAAAGGGATGTATACACCAATTATGTGAAGACTTCTTCAAGTAGAATGGGTGGATGTGTACAATTTTTCTAAAAACTCATGCAAGCAGCTGAAGCAGTTATTATGGGGGGGCTTAGGGCTGGGTGAGACATCAAAGACACAAAGTCATGCACTGCATCCTGAGATATCAACAGTAATTCTGACGTGTCTTGCTACTGGACTTCAATGACTCATGAAGAGAGAGTAAGATTGATAACATTGTGGAAAAACTGCCTCTCTTAAATTAAATTAATGCACAAATCAAGCCACACCCCCAAATGTCACAAATTTCCTTCAAAAAATGAAGAATGAACAACAACAGAAAAGGTATAATCAAGCCTCTACATGATTAGTTGGTTAGTTGTTGATCTTTGATTTCAAAGAGGAAAAAATGAAATAACTATCTTAGAATTGTTGTAAGCATGTCAAACTATGGCTGATCTGACCAATAAGAGCTCAGAATGCTTGCCACAGGTCAGATATAAATAGTCTCCATGAACATTTTCGGTGACTTCTCTAACTTTGAGCATCTTGCATTTTTCAGAGCTAATTCAATTCTTTGCTAATACAACTCCACACCTTCTCTGATATAGACATACCATGCTGGGAGATCCTATGTCAAACAATAAATTCCAAAGTTCTTAAGAGAGATATTGAGAGTGTTCTGGTATCACTTTTTCTGATCACCTTCTTAGGGGCTAGTCCTGTGTGAGTACTCCATAAAATAGTCTTTTTGGTAAACATACATTTGGCATTTGTACAATGTGGCCATCCCAAGAAAGTGCTCTTACAGTAGAGTTGGAATGCTCAGCAGTTTAATTCAAAAAGGGACCTCAGTATCTGCTATCTTACCCCACCATGAGATCTTCAGAATATTCCTAAGACAATTCAAATGGAAGTTATTCAGTTTTTCTGGCATGGCACTGGTATACTACAGGTTTCACAGGCATATAACAATGAGGTCAGCACAATGACTTGAAATTACTAATCTTTAAGCCTACTCCTTTTGTAAACTGTTCCTATTAGGAGTTGGCTAATTTCTTCCTATCCATTATATGTGGGTGGATATATATGTGTGTATGTGTACATACACATATATAGATAGATAGATAGATAGATAGATAGATAGATAGATATGTGTGTATTATGTAATACACACACACACACACACACACACACACACACACACATATCCACATATTGGTTATAATCAATTTGCTTGTAATTTTTGCCCATTAGAAGAGATTATACATGTGTGTTCATTTTTTGAAACACATTTCCTTATGAATCACATTGGGAGAGAAAAATCAGAACAAAAGGGAAAAACCATAAGAGAAAAAAAAAAACACACAGAAGAAAATGGGGGGGGGGGAAGTGAACATAGCATGTGGTTATTTACATTCAGTCTCCACATTTCTTTTCTTTGATTGCAGATGGCATTTTTTACCCAAAGTTTACTAGGGTTGTCTTGGATCACTGAACCACTGAGAAGAACCAAATCTTTCATAGTTGATCAATACTATGTACAATGTATTTCTGGTTTTGCTTGTTTTGCTCAGCATAAGTTTTTGTAAATCCTTCCAAATCCATCCATGCCTTTCTAAAATCAGCTTATTCATCATTTTTATAGAAAAAATATTCCATTATTTTCATATATCATAATTTATTTGGCTATTCCCCAATTGATGGGCATCTATTCATTTTCCAATTCTTTACCACAATAAAAAGCTGCTAGAAACATTTTTGCACATGGGAGTTCTTTTCCCTCCTTTATGACTTTCCAGTAATGGCACTGCTGAATCAAAGGGTATACACAATTTTATAGCCTTTTGGCCCTAGTTTCAAATTGTTCTCCAGAATCCCAGTTTTCCCACATCCCCTCCACATTTATCTATATATAGATATATATATATATCTATATATAGATACATAGATATATATATTATAATTTTAGCCAATCTGAAAGATGTGAGATAGTATTTCAGATTTGTTTGCAATTTCATTTCTCTAATCAATAGTAATTTAGAGCATTTTTCATGACTATAGAATTTTGGGTTTTTTTAATAACTTCTAGGATAAAGTGTAAATTTTTTGTCTTATATTTTCTATAGCTTTTAAAGACCATTACAATCTGTCTCCAGTCTTTTCCGTCTCTTTTATCTATTCAAACTGACCCCTCTATTTCTCACATATGATTTACCAAACCCAATTTCTTTTTTTTAATAAAATTTATTTTTTTTATTAATTTTTATAATTTTAACATTTTTTGACAGTATATATGCATAGGTAATTTTTTTTACAACATTATCCCTTGTACTCCCTTCTGTTCCAAATTTTTCCCCTCCTTCCCTCCACCCCCTCCTCTAGATGGCAGGCATTTCCATACATATTAAATATCATATAGTATATCCTAGGTACAATATATATATGCAGAACCGAATTTTTGTTGTTGTTGTTGTTGTTGTTGTTGTTGCAAAGGAAGAATTTTATTAGGAAAGTAAAAATAATCTGGGAAGAAAAACAAAAAAAAAAATACTCACAGTTTACACTCATTTCCCAGTGTTCCTTTTCTGGATGTAGCTGATTCTGTCCATCATTGATCAACTGGAAGTGAGTTGGATCTTCTTTATGTTGAAGATATCCACTTCCATCAGAATACATCTTCATACAGTATCATTGTTGAAGTGTACAATGATTTCCTATTTCTGCTCATTTCACTCAGCATCAGTTGATGTAAGTCTCTCCAAGCCTTTCTGTATTCCTCCTGTTGGTCATTTCTTAGAGAACAATAATATTCCATAACGTTCAGATAACATAATTTACCCAACCATTCTCCAATTGACAGACATCCATTCATCTTCCAGTTTCTAGCCTATAAAAAAGGGCTGCCACAAACATTTTGGCACATACAGGTCCCTTTCCCTTCTTTAGTATTTCCTTGGGATATAAGCCCAGGAGTAGCACTGCTGGGTCAAAGGGTATGCACATTTTGATAACTTTTTGGGCATAATTCCAAATTGCTCTCCAGAATGGAAATTCTTTCACAACTCCACCAACAATGCATCAGTGTCCCAGTTTTCCCACAGCCCCTCCAACATTCATGATTATTTGTTCCAGTCATCTTAGCCAATCTGTCAGTTAATGTCAAGTAATGTGTAATGATATCTCAGAGTTGCCTTAATTTGCATTTCTCTGATCAATAGTGATTTGGAACACTCTTTCATATGAGTGGAAATAGTTTTAATGTCATGATCTGAAAATTGTCTGTTCATATCCTTTGACCATTTTTCAATTGGAGAATGGCTTGATTTCTTATAAATTAAAGTCAATTCTCTGTATATTTTGGAGATGAGGCCTTTAACAGAACCTTTAATTGTAAAAATGTTTTCCCAATTTGTTACTTCCCTTCTAATCTTGTTTGCATTAGTTTTGTTTGTGCAGAAACTTTTTAACTTGGTGTAATCAAAATTTTCTATTTTGTGATCAATAATGGTCTCTAGTTCTCCTTTGGACACAAATTCCTTCCTCCTCCACAAGTCTGAGAGGTAAATTACCCTATGTTCTTCTAATTTATTTATGATTTTGTTCTTTATGGCTAAATCTTAGACCTATTTTGATCTTATCTTAGTATGTAGTGTTAAATGTGGGTCCATGCCTAGTTTCTGCCATACTAATTTCCAGTTTTCCCAACAGTTTTTGTCCAATAATTAATTCTTATCCCAAAAGTTGGGATCTTTGGGTTTGTCAAACACTAGATTGCTATTTTTATTCAATATCTTGTCCTGTGAACCTAATCTATGCCACTGATCAACTAGTCTATTTCTTAGCCAATACCAAATGGTTTTGGTGATTGTTGCTTTATAATATAGTTCTAGATCAGGTACAGCTAGAAAACTTCATTTATTTATTTTTTTTTCATTACTTCCCTTGAAATTCTCGATCTTTTGTTGTTCCATATGAATTTTGTTGTTATTTTTTCTAGATCATTGAAATAGTTTCTTGGGAGTCTGATTGGTTATAGCACTAAATAAATAGATTAGTTTAGGCAGTATTTTCATCTTAATTATATTCACTCGGCCTATCCAAGAGCATTCAATGTCTTTCCAATTATTTAAATCTGACTTTAATTTGGTGGCAAGTGTTTCATAATTTTGCTCATATAATTCCTGACTTTCCTTTGGTAGATATATTCCCAAATATTTTATACTATCGACCGTTATTTTGAATGGAATTTCTCTTTGTATTTCTTGCTCTTGGATTGTGTTGGTAATGTATAAAAATGTTGAGGATTTATGTGGATTTATTTTGTATCCTGCAACTTTGCTAAAGTTCTGAATTATTTTTAATAGCTTTTTAGTAGAGTCTTTGGGGTTCTCTAAGTATACCATCATGTCATCTGCAAAGAGTGATAGTTTGATTTCCTCATTTCCTACTCTAATTCCTTGAATCTCTTTCTTGGCTCTTATTGCCAATTGCTACTATATTGAATAGTAATGGTGATAGTGGGCAACCTTGTTTCACTCCTGATCTTCCAGGGAAAGGTTCCAGTTTATCGCCATTACATATGATGTTTACTGATGGTTTTAAATATGTGCTCGTTATTATTTAAAGGAATAGTCCATTTATTCTTATACTCTCAAGTGTTTTTAGTAGGAATGGATGTTGTATTTTATCAAATGCTTTTTCTGCATCTGAGATGATCATATGGTTTTTAATTAAATTGATTATTAATATGGTCAATTATACTAATAGTTTTCTTAATATTAAACCATCCCTGCATTCCTGATATAAATCCAACTTGATCATAGTGTATTATCCTGGGGATGATTTTCTGAAGTCTATTTGCTAATATCTTATTAGCATCAATATTCATTAAGGAAATTGGTCTATAGTTTTCTTTCTCAGTTTTCGATCTACCTGGTTTAGATATGAGTACCATGTCAGTGTCATAAAAGGAATTTGGTAGGACTCCTTCAATCCCTGTTTTTTCAAATAGTTTATGTAGCATTGGAGTTAGTTGTTCTTTAAATGTTTAGTAGAATTCACATGTAAATCCATGTGGTCCTGGGGATTTTTTCTAAGGGAGTTGGTTAATAGGTTGTTCTATTCCTTTTTCTGAGATGGGACTATTTAGACTACTTACTTCTTCCTCTGTTAATCTGGGCAAGCTATATTTTTGAAGGTATTCTTCCATTTCATTTAAGTTATTGAATTTATTGGCATACACAATGTTTGTAGCAGTTCTTTTCATAGTGGCTAGAAACTGGAAGATGAATGGATGTCCATCAATTGGAGAATGGTTGGGTAAATTGTGGTATATGAAGGCTATGGAATATTATTGCTCTGTAAGAAATAACCAGCAGGATGAATTCAGAAAGGCTTGGAGAGACTTGCATGAACTGATGCTGAGTGAAATGAGCAGAACCAGAAGATCACTATATACTTCAACAACAATACTGTATGAAGATGTATTCTGATGGAAGTGGATATCTTCAACATAAAGAAGATCTAATTCACTTCCAGTTGATCAATGATGGACAGAAACAACTATACCCAGAGAAGGAACACTGGGAATTGAATGTAAAATATTAGAACTACTGTCTATCTACCCAGATTACTTATAACTTCAGAATCCAATACTTAACGTGCAACAAGAAAATTGGATTTACACACACATATTATATCAAGGTTATGCTGTAACACATGCAAAATGTATGAGATTGCCTGTCATCTAGGGGAGGGAGTAGGGGAGGGGAAAATCTGCAAAAATGAATACAAGGGATAATGTTATAAAAAATTACTCATGTTTATATACTGTCAAAAAATGTATAATTATAAAATTAATAAAATAAAAAAAAGAATTTATTGGCATAAAGTTGAGCAAAGTAGTTCCTAACTATTGTTCTAATTTCATCTTCATTAATGGTGAGTTCTCCCTTTTCATTTTCAAGACTAACAATTTGCTTTTTCTCTTTCCTTTTTTTAATCAGGCTTACTAAGGGTTTGTCTATTTTGTTGTTTTTTTCATAGAACCAACTCTTAGTTTTATTAATTAATTCAATAGTTTTTTTTTTTTTTCTTTCAGTTTTATTAATCTCACCTTTTATTTTTAAAATTTCAAGTTTTGTGTTTGTCTGGGGGTTTTTAATTTGTTCCTTTTCTAGCAATTTTAGTTGTAAGCCTAATTTGTTGACCCTCTCTTTCTCTATTTTATGCAAGTAGGCCTCTAGAGATATAAAACTTCCCCTTATTACTGCTTTGGCTGTATCCCACACATTTTGGTATGATGTCTCACTGTTGTCATTTTCTTGGGTGAAGTTATTAAT
The DNA here is from genome assembly GCF_048593235.1 of Sminthopsis crassicaudata. NCBI lineage: Eukaryota > Metazoa > Chordata > Mammalia > Dasyuromorphia > Dasyuridae > Sminthopsis > Sminthopsis crassicaudata. The sequence continues at coordinate 89,629,759 of NC_133617.1, forward strand.
TATGTCTATGATTTCTTGTTTTACCCAATCATTCTTTAATATAAGATTATTTAATTTCCGATTGTTTTTTGGTCTATTTTCCTCTGGCTTTTTATTAAATGTAATTTTAATTGCATTGTGGTCTGAAAATGATGCATTTACTATTTCTGCCTTACTGCATTTGATTTTGAGGTTTTTATGCCCTAGTATATGATCAATTTTTGTATACATTCCATGAACTGCTGAGAAGAAATTATACTCCTTTCTGTCTCCATTTAGCTTTCTCCAAAGAGCTATCATATCAAACTTTTCTAGTATTCTATTTACTCTTTGACTTCTTTCTTATTTATTTTGTGGTTTGATTTATCTAATTCTGTGAGATCTCCCACTATTATAGTTTTGCTGTCTATTTCTTCTTTCAGATCTCTAATTTCTCTTTTAAGAATTTAGATGCTGCACCACTTGGTGTGTATATGTTTAATATTGATACTGCTTCATTATTGATGCTACCCTTTAGCAGGATATAATGACCTTCCTTATCTTTTTTAATTAGATCAATTATTTGTTTTTGTTTGATCTGAGATGAGGATGGCTACTTCTGCTTTTTTGGTTTTGCCTGAAGCATAGTAGATTCTGCTCCACCCTTTTACTTTTAGTTTGAATGTATCACCCTGTTTCAGGTGTGTTTCCTGTAAACAACATATAGTAGGATTCTGACTTTTAATCCAGTCTGCTAACTGCTTCCTCTTTATGAGGGAGTTTACCCCCATTCACTTTTATGGTTAGAATAACTAATTTTATATTGCTTGCCATCCTGTTAACCCCTGCTTATGCTTTTCTCCTTTCCTTCCCTCTTATCCCCCTACTCAGTATTAAACTTGTGAACACCACTTGCTTTTCACAGCCCTCCCTTTTTAGTATCCCTCCCCCAACTTAAAGTTCCTCTCCTTATTTTACCCCTTTTCCTCACAATTTTTGTGGTCACTTCCCCTTAGCTTACTCCTTCCCTCTCACTTTTCAATGAAGTGGAAGAAGTTTCACCATAAATCGAATATGTCTATTGATACACACTATGTTCATCCCCCTTCTTTCTTTCTCTCAGATATAATAGGTTACCTTTGCCTCTTCATGAGATGTAGTACCACCACTTTAACCTTTTTTTATGATATAATTTCCTTTCTACCTCTAGTTCCTAGGACAAATTATACATGTGTTGTTTACATATCTTTATGGCAGACAACATGTTTTTAGTCTCCTCAGTATTTGAAGTCTGCTCTCTCTCCATACAGAAGCTGTCAATGGTTAGAGCCCTTTTGAATTTTTTGTTCATTTTGTCAGAGCAGAATCAAAGAAAACAAATTGACAAGAGAAATAATTGGTCTGTTTCTGGGGGGGATGGGCCTGGATGGTGTTACCGAGCTTCCTCTACAGACTGGGGGGAGGGCAGCAGCGAGGCACTAACAGGACAGAGATGGTTGTGCTGCCTCTGTGCTCTGAGAATGCACTGTGTCACTCTGGGTGGGGGTAAGAGTGGCTGGGTCTCAAGAGACACTAGCTTTCTCGGGTTTTATTCTTCATCTCTGGTGTTTACACCTTCTCTGCTGCTCCTGGCTTACTGCCAAGATGGAGTATCCACATTAGGGTAAAAGTCTTTTTGCATAAATGGAAGAGATTGTACCCCTACCCCCTCAGGTCCGGATTGTGTGAGCTGTCTGTCTTGCTCTCGCTCCCTGCCCTCAGACTGCGCCCAGTCTGTTCGTCCCTTCCCCTGAGCAAACACAGACTTTCTCTGGGGAATTTCAAGGATGTCTTCTGTTGCTAATTATTTGTGGGTTTCTTTTCAGGTCAAGCATTAACTCCGAGGCTTGTCATGAAGTAAGTCCTGAGAGAAAACGGAGCTCAAGCAGCTGTCTGCCTCCACGCTGCCATCTTACCAAACCCAATTTCAAATTGAAATCCTGGGTTTTGTAATTGAGAAAGAGAAGCATTCCCTATCATTCCAAAGAACAGTGTGAGATTATCAAAATCATGGATACTTAAAGGGATATTTGTAATCGATGAGAAACAGAATGAGAGAAAAGAGATAGGACATTGAGAGATCAGAAACAGTTATAAGCATTAGGAGGTTGTATTCATATACTTACCAGAAACCTAAAGTGCCAAGATGAAAAGATTCAGAGAAGTGGGCATGTCTAATGAAATGGTGGAGTTTGGAACTGGGTTAGAGAAGTCAAAAGTGAAGATGGGCCATTATATCTTCCCACTATTTTGGGAAGGTATGTTTGAACTAGAACTATCAAACAATATTAATAACTTTAGGGAATGAAGGAAATTCTCCAAAGTGGTTATCTTCCGTCTTACTTCCACTCTTGGGTCTTTCAATAGCAGATACTAATAATTAACTATAAGAAATGGGATGGAATAAAGAGAGAGAGAGAGAGAGAGAGAGAGAGAGAGAGAGAGAGAGAGAGAGAGAGAGAGAGAGAGAGAGAGGGAGGGAGAGAGAGGGAGAGAGAGGGTAAGTATAAGAGAATAGGATGGAGGGAAGTACAAAGTTAGCAGTATAAATATGGATGAAAATGGGATGAACACACTTATAAAATAGAACATAGTAGAATGGATTAGAACAATTCTAATGCTAGGAAACAGAAAGATATACACAGAATTTAAAATAGACCTAAATTATAGAGATAATTAGGGAAGTGACATTTTACAAAAAGGTCTCATAGAAAATGAATTTATATCAATACTGAATATTGATATACTAAATGGAAGTTCATTCAAATTCTTGCAAGAATAACAAAATAAATTTCAGGAAGAAATAGAAAAAGGTGTACTAACAGGGGAACCACAATTTAACCCTTTCAGACCTAAAAAAAATATTCTAATCATAAAATAAGCCACTTTTCTGTTACTATTTGAAGAGTATCAATGACATTGGAAGTTGATGTCTTGATTTGCAGAATTAAGTCAGACTTACTCTGTCTTCCTAATACTCATCCTGAACAGTCTTTGATTCTATTAATTGAGTTTAGTTGATTCATAGATTCCTGTAGGTAAGCCATTTTCATGGATATTTGACAAATCCAATTTTGCATAATTCACATCAGTCTTTCCTGTTGCTCAATGTAGTGATGATTGCTTATTCCAGAAGTATTTCTGTAGTTTAAAAATTCCTATTTATCATGTTTTAATATATTTATCAATCTCTTTCCTCCTTTTTTGACTAAGAAATGAAAATTACCTTTTAATGACCTTATACTAATGATACTGTATTTGCTATTATTGTTCAAATTAGTTTTTGTTCAGTCATTCAGTTGTGCCTAATTCTTTATAAACTTATTTGGAATTTTTTAACAAAGGTACTGGAGAAGCTTGCCTCCTTCTCCTTTCCTTTTTCACCTCAGTTTACAGATGAGAAAAGATGAATCTTCCTGGCTTCAGGCCTGCCACCCTAGTTCCTACTCCACCTATCTGATATATTGTCTAAGTACATAATATTCAAAGTATTGTATTTCATAGATTGCTTTATTACATGTTTTATGTATATTTTGTTTTATGTATATATTGTATATAACTACATATATGCATATACAAATATAACATATATTTATAAAGCAATTATGTATAATTGTTTTATACATCTCCCTCTCATTTGATTTTGATATCTGATAATCATTGTCTCAATAGAATTATTCCATAGGTCCTCTTTTATTTATTTAATTGGGATTTTGATTAGGATTATATTACTTTCATAAAGGCCAAGAAACTATTTGTATATAGTATTTTCATCCATTACTTCGATATAACATTTGGATTCATATTCAAAGGTTTTCTTCTTGTTTTTTATTCATGTGCATTTAGAAGGAAAATATAAGTAAGCTTATTTAATGTTCCCCTAATAGAATCATTGAGTATAATATCCATCTATCATAATTTAAATTTTCTTAACTTAATTTTCCTCATTTGTAAAATGGAAGCATTAATAGAGCTTGCCTTACAAGATGATTATAGTAATCAAATAGATAATATATATATACATACAAATATATATGTATACATACATATTATGTATATATATATGTGTGTGTATATATATACTATATATATTATACTACAATTATTATTGTGGTCATCATCATCATCATTAATATCTTCATTGCTATAAAGATTACATATGAGATGTTCAAATTTTCTATGAAAAATTAACTCACAGATTAATACATTGTTTTTGTGGAGTTGTGAACTGATTCAACTATTGTAGAAAGCAGTTTGGAAGTATCCCCAAGGGGCTATAAAAGTATGCATACCCTTTGACCAACAAGTGTTTTCTACAGGTCTTTTATTGTAAAGAGATCATAAAGGAAAGGAAAAAATGTTTGTGGCAGCCCTTTTTGTAGTGGCAAAAAATGGAAATTGAGTGGATGCCTATTATTTGGAGAATGGCTGAATAACTTATGGTATATAACTGTTATATAATACTATTGTTCTATAAGAAATGACCAACAGGATGATTTCAGAGAGGCCTGGAGAGACTTAAGTGAAATGAGCAGAAGCAGGATATCATTATTCATGGCAATAGCAAGACTACATGATGATCAAATCTGATGGACATGACTTTCATCGACAGTGAGGTGATTCAGACTGGTTCCAATTGTCTTGTGATCCAAAAAGCCATCTGCACCCAGAAAGAGGACTATGAGAACTGAATGTGGACCAAAATAATATTTTCATTTCTTTTTTTTGTTGTTTGCTTGCATTTTGTTTTATTTCTACTTTTTTTTTTCCTTTTTGATCTGTATGTTATTTATGGAAATATGTATGGAAGATTTGCACATGTTTAACATATATTGGATCACTGGCCAACTGGGAGAAGGGATGAGAGGATGAGAGGGAAAAACTTAGAATGCAAGGTTTTGTAGGGGGTGAAAGTTGAAAATTATCCATGTATATGTTTTGAAAATAAAAAGCTTTAATTTAAAAAAATGAAAAACAACAACCCCCAAAAAACAGCAGATTCAGGATTCAAACTTAAAAGCTGAAAAATAAATTTTGAATAAAAAAAATTCTAAAAAAATTAGTCACAACTATTTATTAAACACCTGATTATGTACCAGATAGTGTATTGAGATGGGTATAAATATACAAGCAAAAAGAATCTTCCTTTCTTTATAAAGAATTTGTAGAAGAATGGGACTGTGTCCTGGACTCCCACTCCCTTGTCACAAAGCCTCTCCCCTGACCTTTTGAGTCCTTCCTGATGTTCCCAGACATAGAGATCTAGATACTGCACCAGGCCAAGGCTGGGGGGGAGAGCAGGGCCAGCCCTGGAGCTGGATCAGGGGTTTGGGTCTGGGCTGGAACCAGAGCTATACTGAAAAGACCTGCCCTGGGATTGTGTGCTGTGCTCACAACTTGGTTCCACAGATCTTTTCTGCTGATAGTCTAAGTTCCCAATGGCTATTCTACTCCATCTTTTTGTGGTTTTGATGCTCTAAAATTTATTTAGAGTCATTATTTAAAGGAATTTGGAGCAATTTGGGGAGAGGTTGGGTGAATTCCAGCATCTACTCCAAAATCTTGGCTCTGTTTCTTCTCCATATATTTCTTAAGTTTTTAGTAGCAGTTTTATCAATTTACTCATCCTAGCTGGTCTTTATTTCCTTTTTTTTCATTGTTCTTCTTCCCCTATGCCATGGACAATTATTTGATCTTGGTGATGGAGCATCATCATTATTATCATAAAATATCATCATAATCAATGTTAATAATGATAATTCTTCCAGAAAAACAGAATATTGGAGATCAGTATCTATTTAGTCTTATTTAATATGTCTTTCATGATATGCTCATGGTAGCTTTTTGATAAATAGAATCAAGTTGAAAGGAAACCAGGATAGTGAGGAAAATGTCAAGCAAAATATTTCAATAGATCAGCAAACATCTGACAAAAGTATCTGACATTCTACTTGGCATAGGGTAGAGAATATTCACAAATTAGTAAATATTAGGATAGAATGGTAAATAGAGATGAGTAAACAACCAATCTATGTCTATATTTATATCACTTTATGCATATAGTTATTCGAGTCTATATCCATTTTCATGTCTATATGCATCTATATTTTTCTATTGAATGTTCTTATCTCTACATTGAATATATGATGATTGAATGAAGGAATGGGGAAATTTTTTTCTTGTAGAAGACTAGACTTATGATTGATATGATACAAGTATTCAATAATTTGTATGGCTGTTATATAAAAGAGAAACTGTTTATTCTTTTTGATTCCCAAGGACAGATATAAGAAAAATTTTTAAAGTTTCTGAGAAATCTGAATTGACCAACTGATAAATAAATAGCTTGAAATGTTTTTCCTATATTAATGAAGTTTATTCAGGAACTTCTTGTAATTTATAGCTTTATGTTTTACTCTTAGGGACACTGAGTTCCTTAGATGTGTCTACTTTCTTCTCTGAATATCTCATAATTCTTGATTTAAGCACTGTTTTCTGTCACTGCTGCAGGAGTATTGCTACCTGCTGTGGAGGACACTGCCACTTACACAAATAGGAAATTCAAATACTTCTGATCAAAGGAGAGAATGATTCCCTGTGCTTGTCCAAAAGATCTGTTCTCTCACAGGAGTTATTCACTGCTACATTTGATTATTGATCATGTTTGATTATTGTTAGCTTGGTCTACTGTTGATTGGTAGATTTTGAAGCAGCTTGCTTTGTTATATGTATTCTCAGTGACATTTCTCATTTAGTTTGGCCACACAAGATATTTATCACATAATATATTTGAACTTATTCAATGATTAAAGAAATTAATTTCTTTCAGAATAAGAATTTATTCATGTTTTATACTTCTGATTGAATGACTCAACCCAGCTCATTGACCCTTCTATAATTATGATTGAAGTATGATAGGAAGAAAATCCCAATATTTGTACATATTTTATATTTTCTCTTCTAATCATAGTTTATCCTCATTATAATGTAAGCTCCTTATAAGCAGGTGCTGTTTTTCCTTTTGAATTCTCAGAACATAATAGAATCTTCTGAAAATGAAGAATGATTGTTGTATTAGAAGTTTCTGATAATCAGCTGATATAATGTCTATTGGGTCTTTGAACAAGAAATTTTCTTTTCAAATGAAAACTGTTATTTTTGTCCTTGTTTTTTCCCTTACAGTAAACATAGGAGGGGGCTAACATTTTTCAACAATCTTTAGGTCATTCACATGATTGCAGCCCTGAGAAATTTATAATTTCCTCATCAATGAGATTGAAAATTAAGTCAATGTCTGTCACTGTTTAACCGTTTCCTACTCTCCCATGACCCTTACATTGCTGAAGAGATATCAGAAATTCCTTTATTAAGCCCCTCACTCCCTGAGAAATCATCCCCTCTACAATATTTGTCATTAATTGACCTTTTACCATTCCACACACAATGTCAAGAAACTTATTATTTTTTAAAAGAGCATACAAAATTTGGGAGCAAATTTCTCAAACTATTTGCAAAACTACTTGATGATTTGGTTTGATGATTGACTTGTTTTGATGATTTCATCTTGACCCTGAGAAGTGTAATCTATGAACACATTGGTGGTTGTATAGAGCCAACAAATTTCCAGATAAGTCCTTCACTTTATTTCTATCAGTTGGGGAATGATTTTCTCTAAAATATGACAGCTTTAGAACAGTCATTGAAACAGATCCTACTGAATTGTGATAGAGTGGGGAAAAAAAGCTATGTAAAATATGTAAAATAGAGGATGGTTAAACAATACTAGAAATACTATACTATATAAATAGAAATACTAGAAATACAAATAGTAGAAGCTCTTCTGCTTTGGTCCCTGAAAGCCAGAAACATTGCAATTCATCCCATTCTCCAGAGTTCTATTAAGAGGACATGTCTGGTCTGTGCATTGGTTTAAATTCCTAGTGATTATGCTCCCCTAAGTTTAGGAGGGTCTCTGGCATTCTGGTTCTCCAGTTTTTACAAATGGATATTTACATCAAAGGTTTACATCAACAAATATAAAAACACCCTCTGAAAAGCCCTGGGATATTGTCATATTTTATATTCTCTCAGTCTCAGATTATGTTTCTAGATCAGCTCAGTTCCTATATTTTATTATTGTACCAAGTTCTCAGTACAAAGCTCCCCTAGTGCTGAATCCTTAGCTTCTTAAGCTTTTTCTACTGGGTTTCTACAATATCTGAGACTATAATCTAGCCTCCAAGTGAAGATTCTCTGAATTCCTGGGTATAGGCTGTCTACCACTTTTGTCTAGAATTGATGTGGAAAACTAAATGGATCAAAAATATTTCCTTCTAGGGGCCATAAGATTTAAACTTGCACTTTCCCACCATACAATTTAGCTCATAGTGTCTGAATTAAGAATAGTATATTCATCCTTTCTGGATGCTATTGGAAAGGGGATACTGGAAAAGGCTACTTTCCCAGAAACAAGATCCTGACCCTTCATGCATGGATGATATGGGCCAGAACTTGAAACAAGGTACTAAGTGGAATTGAGGAGACAGTGGTTAAATCTAGTTAATCCTACAACAAATAATGATTTCCTAGTGATATAATGATTGGTATACTTAGTGTGGAGCATATTGGCAGGGACTGAGAGCCACAGAGGGGAATTTCTCAGGACCAGAGAAGGCAGGTGCACTAGAAGCTCTCAGAGGCTGAGACAGATTCATTCCATTGTCCACCTTTGTGGGGGCTGGAGGCTGAAGCACAAACTTTTGGATTTGGAGAGATTTAGAAAGTAGAGAAGGAGGCAGGAGGTCAAGCTCTAAGAACCAAGGAGAGAGGTAGGCCTCTAAGAAAACTAGCTGAGCCCCAAGTGAAGGAAATAGGACTTTGAAAGAGACAATAAAGGGTTTGGACTTTAACACCTGGATGTGCTTGTGGTGATTACTGAATTGAAAGGAAGGCTGCTTCCAGAGACCCCAAGAAAATCTCAACAGAGAACATTACACATGGATACCTTCAACCTAGTGATCTAAGCATATGCAAAAGTCTGGTTAGCCACATTTTCAGGAGGACCAGAATAAGATATAGTTTTTAATCAAGGTACAGTTTTAGTATTCTTAGATTAGGCTAGAACTAGTTTATAGAGTTTAAATGGCCTATTAAAGAGATTTTAACTTATCTGAAAGGTCACTGGGAGCCATTGTGAGTTTTGGAAAACAGAAAATCAATGTTCTGATTTGCCCTAAAGGGAGATTATTTTGGCACCTATGTACGGTATGAATTGGAAAGGGGAGAAAATAGAAGTAAAAATAAACAATTAGAACGTTATTTTTTTTTGGAGATGGTAGTTGATAAGAGCTAAAAATCTATGGTGTTTCTGTGAAAGGAGAGAAAGGAACTGATGTGAAAGGCATAATACAAGTAGAATTTGGCACCAGATTCAATGATTTGTAGATTTATGGAATATAATTTTTACAGCTGTAATTATAATAATAATCAGGTGTCTGTTGTGAGAAGTTCTGTGCCAGGTATTTATCAAAGGAGAAAACAAACTTTACCATCAAATATCTTGTCATTCAAATTTAAACTTATTCAGGTGTTCATTAATATTTGGGTTAATCAAAATACTGTACATAACGACCTTAGATGTTCACGTAAGGAGTGGTAGAATGACCATTTGGGATATTATGGAGACATTGTAAGGTTTTAGGCACAGATATAAATTGTAATAAATGGTCTATGTCTAAGATTATAAGTTATAAAAACAGGAGACCTCATGAATTGATCATGAATTTCTAAATATGACCAAAGTTCCAAGTACATCTGAGATGTTGCTAGAATTATTTTTAGGTATATTAAAATAGTATTATATAAGTTTAGAAGACTAGGACGAAGCATTAGATTTTCTCTTGCTCAATCTCCTATTCAAAATAAGAACAATTAATAACAGCTCATATTGTCATAGTACTTTAAGGTCCCAAAGCAATTTCCTTATAACCCCTTTGTGAGGTATAAAATGAAACATTATTGTATTAATTCTACAGTGAGCAAATAGAAACTGAGAGTTAAGGATCTTGCTGAAATTCATACATTTAGTGAATGATTGAACCAGGAACTAACCATCATTCTTATTCCATTTCTCTATATTTTACATTGTGCTTCCAAATTACCAATTCATTGTGTTCCCACCTGATGACTATCCAAGATCTGATAAGCTCCACAGGACAAGGCTTAATACTACTAATAAAATAATAGTCATAATTCCATCATATAATAGTTTATAAATATATATAGTGTTTGACAGTTTATAAAGCACATCCATATATATGTGTGTATAATTAAAGTTATGGAAGATTATTAGTCTGTCAAATAAATGAGATGATATATTATTGTGTCCATTTTACAGAGGGGAAAAATGAGATTCAGAAAATTTAATTTAATTTAGATTATGTAAATAGTAAGAAACAAGAATAAAAGTAAGACCATTGAGTTCTCATTCTATATTAGTTGTTTTTTTCTCCATCTTCTCAAATTATAATGGGATACCCTAACAAATAAAAACAAGGGTTAAAGATATTGCATAGCTGGTAACCCCTTGCAATTATACTCTATTAGTGAGCAGCAACCTACTCTATCTATGCTTAAAAATTCCTTCAATGCATTTTTCCAAGAGCTAAGTGAAGAACTGAGCCACCAGGACATAGGTATCTTAACTGAAAGAATGGAAAAGTAGCTCAAAACTTTTCAGACTTCCCTCTTTTCCATTTTGTTAATCCATGTAATTCCTTTAACTTTCTTTCACACTCTGTTCCTTCATCTGTAAAGCAAGGCTAATCACACTGACGAAGCCCTTGGGCCCAGGAGTTAATTCATTAAATAATTTTTTCAGTGTTTGAATCCTGGGTTTTACTGTGACCTTAGACAAATAAATTAAATTTAATTCCTCTAGATTTCATTGCTATCACCTGGGGTTTAAAGTTGAAGTCTATCTGATCCATTCAAGTATTAGTTCTATATATAATCCTTTCATTCTGCATGATGTTTAACTAGTCTATGAACATGGAAGAAGAGAGAGATGACACAAGGAGACAATTTTATTAAGCTTTGATCTTGGGGAAAACAGGGAGAAGAATTTTATGTTTGAGATGGTATTGTAGACAAGAATATTTGTCTTCCCCTGGATCAGTATAGTAAACTTGAACACTCATTGTGTGTCTTGCAAGAGTTAGTAGATATTGCAATATGCAAGATGATTTAAGTCTTTTATATTTCTCACTAAACTACCTTTCCTAGCTAAACATGTCTTTTACCTGTAATGGTCATCGTTGGTAATATGCTACAACTTGCCAGAGCTCACTTTGATTTTTTTTTTTTTTTTTTTTTTTTGGTGAACTGTATCCCCTGATATGAAATTACATTATTCAGTCTTAGCAGTGACCAGATTCTCAAAAGCAACTCAGGATTTCAAGGATATTCAATTTTGTTGGTGTGGAACAGATCCCCACAGTTATTCAGATTACAATCCCTCTGTGATTTAATAGATGGTCTTTGAAATTCATAATCTAAAATGTATTTTCTTATAAAATTTGTGTAAATTTGATGATGGACTTATTCAAAATTTAAGAAGTATACTTTTGGCAAGAAAGGGCACATTCTATTATAAGATCTGAACTTGGGAGCCTTTTCAGTTTTGTAAGACATATCAGTATTGGAATACATGGGAACCACCCGACAGTGGCTGCTGGAGATACAATCCAGAACTGCAGAATAGATCTCCTTGTGTGAGAGAATGATACAAGGAGACTGAGAGGCAGTTGCTCTTCTCTGATCTCTCTCTGACTGAGGCCATTGTGTTTTCTGACCTCTCTCCTCTTCCCTCTGCCTCCAATTTATCTCATTCCCACTCCGCAACACTTGTGTCAGCAAAGGCTGCCCTGCAACTCCTTCTGATGTTATGATTCACAGCTGTGGTGGCTCTCTGAAAAGCCAAATGCACCTCCAGGAAAAACATGAGGAATCAAAATAGATCTTGCATGTAGATAGGAAGACAATATTGGTGAGAAAATGATAGATTTTGTCTCAAGGAGCATTTGGCATTGAAATAATTTGTATTCTTAGCACTCAACATAGGACATACTTGAAAAAAAGGTAATTAATAAATATGTATTGAATTGAATCTTAACATTACTCAATCAACCAAAATATATTAAATCAAACCCCACCATATGGCAGAAACTGTTGAATCTAATTTCTGTCATATCTAAATTGTGAACTAACTGTATTGTTAATAGATAGCTTTTATTTAAGGTATTTATTCCAAGTTGCTAATTCAATGAGTTTTTTCAATTCAATTACCTGTCAATTTAAGCAATAAGTCTCTGTGACCACTTAGATTTTTCCCCAAATATTATATAATATGCAGACAGGCTTCTTTTTCTTCCTTTTTCCCTTTTTTCCTCCCCCCCTTCTTCCTCTTCCTCCTCATCCTCCCCCTCCCTCCTTCTCTCTATTCTCCTCCTCCTCTCCCCCACTTTCTCTCTCATTTGAAAATATCTCTAATATTTCAAGGACTTGTGTAATAAGTATATGTGCATATATGTTTATCTCTGCTTACACACATATGTATTATTTCCTTAAGGAGGTTTATCTGTGTTCTCTAGTACAAAAGGAAGAAATTTTTCTTTTATTTGGATTTTGTTGATAGCCTCCTCCATAACAAAAATGTACACCTCTGAAAATATATGTTTCACTGTTTCTTGTCTCACTTGACCATGATATGTAGCATCACATTCAAGAAAAATTATATTAATGGTCATATCTGTCATGGAATAATTTATATTAACATATAGGTAGAATACAGTTTTTTTGAGGAGAAATCTTTGTGTCCATTTTGATGTACTCAGTCATTGAGTGGCAATAAAAAAGAGTCATCTCAGAATTTATATTCTCTAAAAGTCTGAATCAATTGATGCCTTACAAAAACATTCTTAGTGTAGAAAATCATCTTCTAAAATGGAAAGCAAGGGAGAAGTATAAGCAAACAAAAAAGATTTAAACATTATTGGCTGCCTTCTCTCCAGTAAATTGATGTTCCTCCTACTCTTGCTACTACTAAAAAACAAAATACAACAAAACAAAACAAACAAAAAAAAACAACTTGTATTCTCATAGTGTTCCCCCCCACCTCCCGGAGGGTGGGGTTAAGTGACTTGCTCAGGGTCACACAGCTAGGAAGTGTTAAGTGTCTGAGACCAGAATTGACCTCGGGTCCTCCTGAATTCAGGGCTGGTGCTCTATCCACTGAGCCACCTAGCTACCCCTCTCATAGTGTTTTAAAGCTTGCAAATTTCTTCACAAATAGTGTACTCATATTGTACTCACAACAACCTTTGCAGGTGGATTTTATTATTATTCTCATTTTATAGAAGAAGAAACTAAGACAGAGATAAGAAATTTACCTATAGTAACAAATAGAAAATGTCTCCAGTTGATTTGCACTCAGCTCTTCCTAACTTCATGTTCAACGTTATATCTACTAAGCGAGTTTACTATTTAATTTAAGGCAGCTAATAAGCATAGTGGATAGAGCATTGGATCTGAAGTCAAGAAGACCTAAGTTCAGATTCATCCTTAGACAGATAGACTTGATGAGATTACTTAATCCTTCCTTCAGTTTGCTTATCCTTAAAATGAGAATAGTAACAGTACTTATGTTGCATAGTTGTGAGGATTAAATGAGAGAATTCTGAAGTGTTTAGTACAATGCCTTGCACATAGTAGGCACTAAATTTGTTACTATTTTATTGTTAATTTATGTAATAATTAGTGATTTGATGTATATTATATAATTGTAGATATCTTTATATTACATTCTTACTGTATTTTCTAGCTTTGATGCTTTATGTACTGAGGAATGATTAAAAAAAAATTAATTGAATGTTTGAATTTTCAATTCTATCCCTTCCCATATCCCTCCCTGAGACTGTAAGCAGATATGGTTTATACATGTGCAATCATGTAAAACATTTTCATATTAGAAATTTTTGTGGGGGCAGATCCAAGATGGCGGAGAAGATACACACAATCTTGTGAGCTCCCTTCTTCCCTCACTACCAATTAGTTAAATCAGCCTCAAAAATAGTGCTGGACTGATAGAAAACACAAGGACTGGAAGCACGACTTATCAGCTGAAAAGAATCTGGAGTTTCAACAGAAAAGGTCGGTTCCCAGGGGAGGAAAAAAAGAGGCCACCACAGACGATTGGGTGGTGGAACACTGAGCTGATCGCACTGGGCAGGGCTCTGGGATAAGAGAAGCCACTGAGATAGAAGAATCTGGCACAGGCTGTTAGCTCTTCTCTGCTTATAAAACAGCAATTCAGAAGAGAAATCAAGCCACTTTAAAATATAAAGCCAGATACTAGAACCACCCCAATCTCAAAGTGACCTAACAGATCTCAGCACTGTGGGTGTGGCTGACTTAGGCTGTCCGGGCTTTCACCCGGGGGTAGTTAAGAGATTGAGTACCGTGTATACACTGCCCAAGGTAGCACATAGTGCCTGGCCCGGCTGGAGGCTGTGGAACTCAGCCCCGGAAGTCCCAGAGAAGCAGAACCTCTGAATTAGGGACTGCAGTTTCAGGGCAGACACTTCCAGTTTGAGCTCTGGGGCTTTTCATGTCATCTGCTGCTGACATTCTCGCCCCACCTGGACGCATAGGCTGGGCTTTGTGTCGCCTTTACTGTTCAGTCTTAAACCTCAGGAAAGTCGCTAGGACACACAGCCCCCTCAAAGGGCAGCCCTGCTAATCACCTCTGAGGCGCTTCCAGGGAGGGGGTGGGGAACTCTCTCCCAGAGCTCTCTCTTGGCTCAGGTGCAGGAGCCGCTGCATGCATCAGGTCTGGAAGGAAGCTGGCAAATAAATAAATAAATAATTCCCTACCCCAGGGACAGACCCCAAAAGATTTTTTTAAATATGAGTAAAAAGCCAAGAAAAATGATTGATTCCTTCTAAATAGAGAAAGAGCAGGTATCCAACCCCTAGGAAGTTAACAGCAGAGAGTCAGCAGATAACAGCCTAAAGGGGAATGATTCCTGCCCCCAATCACATAACTCTCTCCTAGAAGAGACTATTAAAAAATTAAGACAGTTCGAAGAAAAATGGGGAAAGGAAAGAGAAGCTATAACAGAGAATAACAACGTCCTGAAATTGGAGTTGGAAAAAAATATAGAATTCACAGGAGATGCAGGGAAACAAAATTAGTGAATTAGAAAAGGTTAAAAAATCACAGGAAAGTCAGATTTCTGAATTGAAAAAGATAAAAAAAGTCTCAAGAAAATAAGATATCTGAATTGAAAAAGAAAATAATTCTCTAAAAAAACTTAGGGAAATGGAAAAAAATTCAATAGAGCAAAATAATTCATTTAAAAACGAAACTGGGCATTTACAAAAAGATTTAAAACTGTGAATGAAGAAAATAACACCTTAAAATTCAGGATGGAACAATTAGAAATGAATGATTCATTGAGAACCCAAGAATCAGTCAAACAAAACAAATAAACAAACAAAAAAAAAAAATATGAAAAGCTGGAGAATAACGTCAAATACTTACTGGGAAAACCTATAGACCTGGAAAATAGATCTAGGAGAGATAATCTGAGGATCATTGGACTTCCTGAAAACTATGACCAAAAAAAGAGCCTAGATTCTATTTTACAGGAAATCATCAAAAAGAACTGTCCTGAGATAATAGAAACAGAAGGGAAAGTAGATGTCGAAAGAATTCATTGAACTCCTGCTGAAACAGACCCTAAAAAAAAGAACACCACGGAATATTGTGGCTAAGCTGCAGAATTACCACACAAAGGAGAAAATCCTGCAAGCAGCTAGGAAAAAAAAAAAAAAAAAAAAAAAAAAAAAAACAATTTAAATACCAAGGTGACACAATAAGGGTCACATAAGGTCTGGCTGCCTCCACATTAAAAGATAGAATGGCCTGGAACCTGATATTCCAAAAGGCAAAAGATCAAGGATTGCAACCAAAAATAAACTACCCAGCTAAGTTTAGCATCTTTTTCCATGGAAGAAGATGGTCATTCAATGAAATAGAGGAATTCCATATGTTTCTAAGAAAAAAACCAGACTTAAACAAAAAATTTGATCTACAAACACAAGACTAAAGAGAAACAGAAAAAGGTACACAGAACCCTTGAGAACTGTATCTCTGTGTAGAAAGTACACATGGATAATTTGATTTTACTGATATAAAAAAGAGGGGGTGTAGTAAAGGGAAGGGGGTAGTATCAGAAAAAGGGGAAGGAGTGATAAAAAGAGGGAAACTACATCCCAGGAAGAGGAATAGAAAATATACCATATCTGAGGGAATTTAGAGAGGGGGAGAAACATTGTGTGAATCTTACTCTCATCAGAAGAGGCTCAAAGAGTAAATGATTGACATATTTGTTTTTCAGAGAATTCTCTCTCACTTCATTAAAAGGGGGGAGAGGAAAAGGGAAAAGGAAAAGGAGAATAAGGGAAGGGACTTGGAGGGAGGAGGGAGGGATACTAAAAAAAGGGAGGGCTGCGCATCACAAGGGGGGTCTGTAAATTAAATATCGGGGAAGGGGATCAGGGGGGTAAAGGGAAAAAGCATAATCAGGGGATAATATGATGGCAGGAAATACAGAATTAGTAATTTTAACTGTAAATGTGAATGGGATGAACGCTCCCATCAAATGGAGACGGATAGCAGACTGGATCAAAAATCAGAAACCTACAATATGTTGTTTACAGGAAACACACTTAAAGCAGGGAGATACATACAGAGAAAAAGTAAAAGGTTGGAGCAGAATCTATTATGCTTCAGGTAAAGCCAAAAAAGCAGAGGTAGCTATCCTTATCTCAAATCAACAAAAGCAGAAGTTGATCTAATTAAAAGAGATAAGGAAGGAAACTATATCCTGCTGAAAGGTAGCATAAATAATGAAGCCATATCAATACTAAACATATATGCACCAAGTGGTATAGCATCTAAATTTCTAAAGGAAAAGTTAAGAGAGTTCCAAGAAGAAATAGACAGTAAAACTATAATAGTGGGAGATCTCAACATTGGACTCTCAGATCTAAATCAAACCACAAAACAAATAAGAAATTTAAAAAGTAAATAGAACATTAGAAAAACTAGGTAAGATAGACTTTTGGAGAAAACTGAATGGTAATAGAAAGGAATATACTTTCTTCGCAGCAGTTCATGGATCCTATACAAAAACTGACCATATATTAGGACATAAAGATCTCAAAATTAAATGTAGGAAGGCAGAAATAATAAATGCCTTCTTCTCAGATCACAATGCAATAAAAGCTACATTCAGTAAGAAGTTCGGGGTAAATAGACCAAAAAGTAATTGGAAACTGAATAATCTCATCTTAAAGAATGACTGGGAGAAAGAGCAAATTATAGAAACAATTAATAATTTCACCCAAGATAATGACAATGATGAGACATCATACCAAAATCTGTGGGATACAGCTAAAGCAGTAATAAGGGGAAATTTTATATCTTTAGAGGCTTATTTGAAGAAAATAGAGAAAGAGAAGATTAACGAATTGGGCCTGCAACTTAAAAAGCTAGAAAAAGACCAATTTAAAAACCCCCAACCAAAATTAAACTTGCAACACAAAAATTAAAAGGAGAAATCAATAATATTGAAAGTAAAAAAACTATTGAATTAATAAATAAAACCAAGAGTTGTTTTTATGAAAAAGCCAATAAAATAGATAAACCTTTGGTAAATCTGATCAAAAAAAAGAAAGAGGAAAATCAAATTGTTAGTCTTACAAATGAAAAGGGGGATCGTTCCACTAATGAAGAGGAAATTAGAGAAATAATGAGTTACTTGGCCCAACTTTATGCCAATGAATTTGATAACTTAAGTGAAATGGATGACTTGCTCCAAAAATATAGGCTTCCTAGATTAACAGAGGAGGAGATAAATTGCTTAAATAGTCCCATTTCAGAAAAAGAAATAGAACAAGATATTAATCAACTCCCCAGGAAAAAATCCCCAGGACCAGATGGATTTACATGTGAATTCTACCAAACATTTAAAGAACAATTAGCCCCAATGCTGTATAAACTATTTGAAAAAATAGGGAATGAAGGAGTCCTACCAAACTCCTTTTATGACACAGACATGGTACTGATACCTAAACCAGGTCGATCGAAAACTGAGAAAGAAAATTATAGACCACTTTCCTTAATGAATATTGATGCTAAAATCTTAAATAAGATATTAGCAAAAAAACTTCAGAAAATCATCCCCAGGATAATACACTATGATCAAGTAGGATTCATACCAGGAATGCAGGGCTGGGTTAATATTAGGAAAACTATTAGTATAATTGACCCCTAATTGTGCCCCTACCCCACCGTCTGTGCTGGTCTTTCTTATTCCTCCCCTGAGAACTGACCTTTCCTGTTGAAACTCCAGAATCTCTTCAGCTGGTAAGTCGTGCTTCCAGTCCTTGTGGTATCTATCAGTCCTGAGCTAATTCTGAGACTTAATTTATCTAATTGGTTGTGAGGGAGTGAGGACATTCACTGAGTCGTGTGTTTCTTCTCCGCCATCTTGGCTCCGCCCCGATTAATAGCTTGTTCTATTTCTTTTTCTGAAATGGGACTATTTAAGCAATTTATCTCCTCCTCTGTTAATCTAAGAAGCCTATATTTTTGGAGGAAGTCATCCATTTCACTTAAATTATCAAATTTATGGGCATGAAGTTGGGCAAAGTATCTCCTTATTATTTCTCTAATTTCCTCTTCATGGTAGAAAGATCCCCCTTTTCATTTGTAAGGCTAACAATTTGATTTTCCTCTTTCTTTTTTCTGATCAGATTTACCAAAGGTTTATCTATTTTATTGGCTTTTTCATAAAAACAATTCTTGGTTTTATTTATTAATTCAATAGTTTTTTTTACTTTCAATATCATTGATTTCTCCTTTTAATTTTTGTATTTCAAGTTTAATTTTTGGTTGGGGGTTTTTAATTTGGTCCTTTTCTAGCCTTTTAAGTTGCAAGCTCAATTCATTAATTTTCTCTTTCTCTATTTTGTTCAAATAAGCCTCTAAAGATAAAAAATTTCACCTTATTACTGCTTTAGCTGCATCCCACAGACTTTGGTATGACGTCTCATCATTGTCATTATCTTGGGTGAAATTATTAATTGTTTCTATAATTTGCTCTTTCACCCAGTCATTCTTTAAGATGAGATTATTCAGTTTCCAATTACTTTTTGGTCTATTTATCCCTAACTTTTTACTGAATGTAGCTTTTATTGCATTGTGGTCTGAGAAGAAGGCATTTATTATTTCTGCCTTCCTACATTTAATTTTGAGATCTTTATGTCTTAATATATGGTCAATTTTTGTATAGGATCCATGAACTGCTGAGAAGAAAGTATATTCCTTTCTATTACCATTCAGTTTTCTCCAAAGGTCTATCATACCTAGGTTTTCTAATGTTCTATTTAGTTTTTGAATTTCTTTCTGGTTTGTTTGGTGGTTTGATTTGTCTAAATCTGAGAGTGCAAGATTGAGATCTCCCACTATTATAGTTTTACTGTCTATTTATTCTTGGAAATCTCTTAACTTTTCCTTTAGAAATTTAGATGCTATACCACTTCGTGCATATATGTTTAGTATCGATATAGCTTCATTATTTATGCTACCTTTCAGCAGGATATAGTTTCCTTCCTTATCTTTTTTAACTAGATCAACTTCTGCTTTTGCTTGATCTGAGATAAGGATAGCCACCCCTGCTTTTTTGGCTTTACCTGAAGCATAATAGATCCTGCTCCAACCTTTTACCTTTACTCTATATGTATCTCCTTGCTTTAAGTGTGTTTCCTGTAAACAACATATTGTAGGGTTCTGATTTTTGATCCAGTCTGCTATCTGTCTCCATTTGATGGGAGCGTTCATCCCATTCACATTTACAGTTAAAATTACTAATTCTGTATTTCCTGCCATCATATTATCCCCAGATTATGCTTTTTCCCTTGACCCCCCTGAACCCCTTTCCCAATATTTAATTTATAGACCCCCCTTGTGATGCACAGCCCTCCCTTTTTTTTTAGTATCCCTCCCCCCTCCCTCCATGTCCCTTCCCTTATTCTCCTTTTCCTTTTACCTTTTCCTCTCCCCCCTTTTAATTAGTTGAGAGAGAATTCTCTGAAAAACAAATATTTCAATCATTTACTCTTTGAGCCTCTTCTGATGAGAGTAAGATTCACACAATGATTCTCCCCCTCTTTAAATTCCCTCAGATATGGTGTATTTTCTATGCCTCTTCCTGGGATGTAGTTTCCCTCTTTTTATCACACACTCCCCTTTTTCTGATACTACCCCCTTCCCTTTACTACACCCCGTCCTGTTTTTTTTTTCTTTTATATCAGTAAAATCAAATTATCCATGCGTACTTTCTACATACCCCCAACAGAGATATAGTTCTCAAGGGTTCTGTGTACCTTTTTCTGTTTCTCTTCAGTCTTGTGGATATAGATCAAATTTTTTGTTTAAGTCCGGTTTTTTTTTTCTTAGAAACATATGGAATTCCTCTATGTCATTGAATGACCTTCTTCTTCCATGGAAAAAAGATGCTAAACTTAGCTGGGTAGTTTATTCTTGGTTGCAATTCTTGATCTTTTGCCTTACAGAATATCAGGTTCCAGGCCCTTCTATCTTTTAATGTGGAGGCAGCCAGATCTTGTGTGACCCTTATTGTGTCACCTTGGTATTTAAATTGTTTTTTTCTAGCTGCTTGCAGGATTTTCTCCTTTGTGTGGTAATTCTGCAGCTTAGCCACAATATTCCGTGGTGTTCTTTTTTTAGGGTCTATTTCAGAAGGAGTTCAATGAATTCTTTCGACATCTACTTTCCCCTCTGTTTATATTATCTCTGGACAGTTCTCTTTGATAATTTCCTGTAAAATAGATTCTAGTCTCTTTTTTTGGTCATAGTTTTCTGGAAGTCCAATGATCCACAGATTATCTCTCCTAGATCTATTTTCCAGGTCTATAGATTTTCCCAGTAAGTATTTGACGTTGTTCTCCAGCTTCTCAATTTGTTTGTTTTGTTTGACTGATTCTTGGGTTCTCTGTGAATCATTCATTTCTATTTGTTCCATCCTGACTTTTAAGGAGTTATTTTCTTCTTTCACAGTTTTTAGTTCTTTTTGTAAATGCCCAATTTCATTTTTAAATGAATTATTTTGCTCTATTGAATTTTTTTCCATTTCCCTAATTTTTTTTGAGAATTATTTTCTTTTTCCAATTCAGAAATCCTATTTTCTTGGGACTTTTTTATCTTCTCCAATTCAGAAATCCTATTTTCCTGTGATTTTTTTACCTTTTCTAATTCACTAATTTTGTTTCCCTGCATCTCCTGTGAATTCTTTATTTTTTCCAACTCCAATTTCAGAACGTTGTTATTCTCTATCATAGCTTCCCTTTCCTTTCCCCATTTTTCTTCAAACTCTCTTAACTTTTTAATAGTCTCTTCTAGGAGAGAGTTATGTGATGGGGGGCAGGAATCGTTCCCCTTTAGGTTGTTATCTGCTGACTCTCTGCTGTTAACTTTCTCGGGGTTGGATACCCGATCTTTCTCTGTGTAGAAGGAATCTATGGATTTTTGGGCTTCTTGCTCATACTTAAAAAATCTTTTGGGCGTCTGTCCCTGGGGTAGGAAATTATTTATTTATTTCTTTAACAGCTTTCTCCCAGACTGGATGGATGCAGCGGCCCCTGTGCCTGAGCTAAGAGAGAGCTCTGGGAGAGAGTTTCCCCCCCCCCCCCTGGAAGTGCCTCAGAGGTGACCAGCACTGCTGTGCCCTGAGGGAGCTGTGTTTTAGCGGCTTCCCTGAGGTTGAGACTGAACAGTAAAGGCGACTCAAAGCCTATCCTATGCTTCCCAGTGGGGCGTGGAGGTCTGCAGCAGGTGACATGAAAAGCCCCTGTGCTCAAACTGGAAGTGTCTGCCAGAAACCGCGGTCCCTAGTTCAAAGGTTCTGCTTCTCTGGGACTTTCGTTCCACAGCCTCCAGCCAGCCGAGCCAGGCACTATGAGTTACTGCCCCGCCCACTCTTCAATCTCTTAATTACCCCGAGGTAGAAGCCTGGGTTGCCTATGTCGGCCACACCCACAGTGCAGAGATCTGCTGAGTCATCCCTGGGATCCCGGAAGATCCAATATAGTTTTAAATTTTAGAGTGGCTTATATTTCTCTTCTGAAACTGCTGTTTTATAAGCAGAGAAGAGCTAACAGCCTGTGCCAGATTCTTTTATCTCAGTGGATTCTCTGATCCCAGAGCCCTCCCCAGCACGATCGGCGCAGTGTGCCACTACCCCACCGTCTGTGCTGGCCTCTCTTCTTCCTCCCCTGGGACCTGACCTTTCCCGCTGAAACTCCAGATTCTCTTCAGCTTGGAAGTCGTGCTTCCAGTCCTTGTGGATTCTATCAGTCCAGTGCTATTTCTGAGGCTGATTAAATCTAGTTGGTTGTGAGGGAAGAAAGGAGCTTACACAGTGGCGTGCATCTTCTCCGCCATCTTGGTTCCGCCCCCCTACTTGGGGAATTTCTTTAGGCAGTGATCAATAGATTCTTTCGATTTCTATTTTGCCCTCTGGTTCTAATAAATCAGTGCAGTTTTTTTTTTAATTTTTTGAGAGATGCTCTTCAGGGATTTTTAAAAATCATGGTTTTTAGATAGTCCAGTAATTTGTACATTATCTCATCTGGCTCTATTTCTAGTTCAGTTGTTTTCCAATGCAAATGTTCACATTTTCTTTTCTTCTTTTCTTTTTTTTTTATTTTGTTGTATCATATTTTCATTTGTAATAGTTTATATTTTTATTTGTTCATAATTTTAAGGAATTACTTTCTTTAGTAAGTTTTTGTTTACTTTTTTATTTGCAAGTTTTATTTTTTAGAACAGTAAGTTGGGCAGCTAGATGGTACAGTGGATAGAGCACCAACTCTGGAGTCAGAAGGACATGAATCCAAGTTTGGACTCAGACATTTAATAATTATTGACTGTGTGACTCTGGCTAAGTTACTCAATCTCAATTGCCCCTACCAAAAAAAAAAAAAAAAAAAAAAAAGAAGAAGAAGAAGAAGAAATGTAATTTTTGTTCAATAAAATTT
The DNA here is from genome assembly GCF_048593235.1 of Sminthopsis crassicaudata. NCBI lineage: Eukaryota > Metazoa > Chordata > Mammalia > Dasyuromorphia > Dasyuridae > Sminthopsis > Sminthopsis crassicaudata. The sequence continues at coordinate 89,652,943 of NC_133617.1, forward strand.
TTGATTGCAGCAAGATTATTTATTTTTAATACGCATTACTTTATGAATCATATTGGGAGAGGAAAAAATCAGAGTAAAAGGGAAAACCATGGGAGAGACTAAAAAATTAACAGAAAAAATATTGAACATAGCATGTGTTGATTTACATTCAATCTTTTTAGATCTTTTTCTAGACACACATAGCGTTTTTTTGTCCAAAGTCTATTGGAATTCCTTTGGATCACTGAACTGCTGAGAAGAACCAAGTCTTTCATAGTTGATCATCTCACATTCTTGTTGTTATTTTGTACAATGTATTCCTGATTCTGCTTGTTTTTCTCAACATTAATTCATGCAAATTGTTCAATATTTTGTTATATCTTTCTTAATGTTACTGATTCTTTTCCTCCCATAATTCTCTTGCATAACTCTCATTCTCCCCAGTTTTTAAAATTGCTTTTTATAATCTTTTTAAAGTTCTTTCAGGAATTCTTTTGTTGTCTGACACAAAAATCACATTATACTTTGAGGCTTCACACATAGGAATTTTGTCCTCAAGTTTTTGCCTTGATTCTCCCCATGACCATAGTAACTTAGAAAAGCTCATTTTGTTTTGTTTTTTCCACATTTTTCAAAATGAAAATTCCAAAGACAGAATTACCAATAATTTAGGTGGCTTTAAACCTATTCCATTACATCAGGAAGCTAAACATTTTGTGATGCCTTCTTCTTCATGTGTACAGTAAATGGTGGAGAAGTGCACCATATTTTATTCTCTAAAAGAGATTCAAACTCCAAATGTAGAGGAAAACCCTCAGCCTTAGATAACCACCCTCAGAATTTGCTGCCTTTACTTGTATACACATGATGATGGATAGGTAGAGAAAGTCATACAACCTTTCTAACTGGGTCATCTACATATTATTAGTACTCAGCTACTATTGGATCCTCACTGCCAGTTTGCAGTCCTACATTATACTTTATTGAATCACCATACCACCTTCAACAATAGCTCATCCAGACTTTTTTTTTTCCAAACCTACCTTGGCTTCTCCCCTCTCATCCTCTTAGCTAAAACCTCAGCTCATATTTTGCTAAACAAAAAAACAAAAAAAGTCACTGAGAGCTTTTTCTTCTCCCAACTTCATCTCATCACCTAGATACCTTCTGCTACTATATAATCCTTTATATTTCTCTTGCATAGAGAAATGTCTCCACTCCATATTAAGACTCCATCCTTATACAGAAATAATCCCATTCCATGCAATCTCTTTCAATAGATCATCTCACCTGTCATCCCCCTTTTTCATTTATCTTCAATAACCATTTGTGTAATAGTTCTTTCTACTGCCTACAAATATGTCCCTGTCTCCATTATGCCAAAAAATCTTTATTGATCCCTTGGTCCTTCCATCACTGTTAACTCTTAATCCATTGTCAAGATCTGTCAAGTGAACTTTTGTAACATCTATCAAATACATTCTTTTCTCTTTTCTCATGCAGCCACAATCCTGTAATAGGCCCTCATTAACTCATAATGGGACTATCTTGCAAATGTCTACTGAAGTCCCTTCCCCTTCTAATCCATCTACCATTCAGTTGTCAGTGATCTTACAACTTCCTTTATCAAATCAATATATCATACTCTGTAATGACTCTTTCAAATCTTTCTATTCCTCTTTGAACCTAAAGGACAAATCTAATCATATAATTACACCATTCAAAACAATCCAATTACTCCCTATTATCTACAATATTATACAAAATGTTTAGTTTGGCATTCAAAGAATTTCATGTCATCTGCCACTTTCCTTTCCTCTCCTCTGCATGATCACTATACACATGCATCTCCCTACACCTTTCCAGGCTTCCCACTCCCCATCAAGTACTCTTTAAGCTTGCAATATGACCCACCTTGATGTGCCTTAATGAAGATATTATTTCTTTCAGTTTGGGAGATTTTCCTGATTCCTAAAATGATCTCCTTTCTCATCTCTGCCTACGACATCTATAGCTTTCTAAAAGTCCCAACTAAAGTTTTAATTTTTTTAGGAAACATTTACCAATCTCTCTTAATTTGAGTCTTTCATCTTTTAATTGTTTCTGGTTTTTTTCATGTATTTAACTTTTCTATACATATTTGCTTTTTTCTTTCTTCATTGGATTGTCAGCTCCTTAAAGTCAGGAAATGTTTTGTGTTATTTATTCATTAAATAAATATTTAACAATGTTTACAATATACTAGACACTCTTTAAGTTCTGAGGATACAAAGATTTTTTTCACAACACAAGAATTGAACTATATCCATAATTGAACAGAAAGAGAACAAAGCTAAATCCAGAATTAAATCACAAAATGGAGTCAGTTTGATTCACAAAATGTTCACAATTCCTTCTTCACTCAAGGAGCTTTAATATCTGCAGTGTTAGTATGGTGTCAGGAACATAACCAGTGCTTACTAAACACCATTTCACTAACCAACTGTGTGAAGTAATTAAATTCTGTTTTATTTAAGTTTCCTTTATCATTGATATGATGGTATCCTTTTCATATATTTTCTAACAGGATTTTGAGATAGAACTAGGGTATTTTATGACCATATTAACTGTAATACCAATCAATTCTTGTTTATTTTGTATCCAATATCCACACTATTTTATTTGTCTTTGTCTGACCATACTTTAATTTATATATAACCTTTCTGATTTGTTCTCTGAACTTAATATAGCACTAAGGAGAACTCAGCAAAATACTAAAGATAAAGATAAAGTCAAATAAAAATTGGTTGTTGATGTACTTGTACATTCTGCTCCCCTCCACACATATTCACACACACATACACACACACACACACACACACACACACACACCAATATTTTTTTTTAAAAAAGCATTTGTTTTTTTTTTTAAATATGGATTAAAATCACATTATTCTTTTTGCTTGTCATGTCATACTATTGTCATATTTTGAACATGATATCTGCTAATAACTCAGAATTCTTTCATGTTAGCTTTTTAAAACTTTATATTTATAGTATTTGTTTAGTTCAGTGGAAACCAAAAAAATTTCATATTTATCTTTTTATTTATCACTTTAAATTTCAGCTTAGTAAATTCAGACCATTCATTTCATCTCTCAAAGTAAGTTTGAATCCAGATCCTTTAGTTCCAGTTTATTATTTGTACCTTTTAGTGTCATTTGAAAATTTAATAAGAATGCTATCCTTGCCTTCATAAGTCACTGACAAAAATGGTTCTATGCCACAAATAAAATACCTGCAAAGCTTACCAAATACCACCAAAAGGAAAAAATCCATTGATTCCAATATGATTCTTTAATAGGTTCTAAAACTATTTAATCACTTTCTAACCCATATCTATCTAAGAATTTCATGTGACTTTTAAGTAAATCCAATTCAGATCCAGAGATGCTGTCTTATGACACTTTCTCAATTTACTATCCATCCACTAACTTATTCATAAAAGGAATTAAGTTTGTTCTGGCCTAGTTTGATCTAGAGGAAACCATGCTGGTAAAAAGTAGGACTTTAGTATGACTCTAAGTCCAGAGCTTTTTTCCATGGCACCAAGCTGATGCTTAGGCAAATACATTGGCGCTATTTTTTTTTCAATGAGAATAAAAAGTATCTGAGAGATAAGATACCATTTTAATAAATTCTACAAGGAGGGCATACCACTGGTGTGTCTTTGAACTCTTTGTATACTTTGAAATGTTAGAAAAAACTTCTTCAGAGTTCAGGATCATCCTGTTTTGAGCAAGAAAATTTCTGCAATTTTGAGCTGAAGATTCACCAAAAAACTCCTCAAAAACTTAGATATGTGCATATTTACATAGAAACAAAGAAAGAAAAAGCAAGAAATACATGAGAAGGAAAAAAAAAGTAAGAGAGAGACAGTTTCAGAAAAACAGAGGTTCTCACAAGGTTTACAATGTTTAATTCTCTCTCACAGAAATAAAATGCCATTTAAACTTTTGGACAAAAATTTATAAATGTATAGGAAAAGTTCCAGTGATCAAGAATCTCTAGATAATAGATATAAATTTATCTATATCCATATCTGCATTCCTATACATATTTATGCCTATATCTATATATCTATACATTAGCAAATGTATATGTATACATATATGTGTAATATACATATATAAGTACACATGCAAACATTTGTGTACATGTACTCATGTGTCTGTTTTTTGTAAATTGTAACACTTGCTATACTGGCCCTCATTGTCCTCAAGACCAGCTTTGTTAGACTTCACCATTCCTCTATAATTCTCTGGTGTCCACAAGGGAGTTGATATGTATAGTATCTCTGAAATGACTCAAGTTCCCATTGATAATGTTTCCTCAATTATAGGGCCTGGGTCCCCTGAATTCCAGTTTTATTTAGTGACTAAGAGATTAAAATTTCCTTTTTGTTATTTTTAAAAGAAAAAAAAAATGATTAATTTGGAGTTTCTAAAGAAGCAGTCTACAATTTTTCCTTATTGTACATAAAATTGTTGGGGTTTTGCATATATGTTCCCCTCCCCATTTTATTTTTACTCTAATAAACTTACTTATTTTTAAAACAAATTGCTTTATGAATCATGTTGGGAGGGGGGGGAAAGCAAAAGGGAAAAACTATGTAAGAGATTTTAAAAAATAGAAAAAAGAAGTGACCATAGCACGTGTTGATTTACATTCAGTCTCCTAAGTTCTTTTTTTTCTGGATGCAGATGACATTTTATGTCCAAAATCTATTGGAATTTCTTTGGATCATTGAACCACTGAGAAGAATCAAGTTTTTCATAGTTGATCAAAGCACATTCTTGCTATTATTGTGAAAAAATATATTTCTGGTTCTGCCTTTTTTCACTCAACATCAGTTCATGTAAATCTTTCCAGGCCTTTTTATAATAAGCTTGTTCATCTTTTTTTTTTTTTTTTTTTCATTTTTATAGATTAGTAACATTCCATTAACTTCATATACCACAACTTGTGCAGCCATTCTTCAATTGATGGGGATCTACTTATTTTCCAATTCTTTGTTACCATAAAAAGAGCTGGCACAAACATTTGCATATGTGGATCCTTTTCCCTCCTTTTTGATTTCCTTGGATATAGAATCAGTAATGGCACTGCCTGGTCAAAGGGTGTGAACAGTTTGATAATTCTTTGAGCATAGTTCCAAATTTCTCCAATCATGGCTGGATCATTTCACAACTCCACCAACAATACAATAGTATCCCAGTTTTCCCACATCCCCTCCAAAATTTGTCATTATCTTTTCTGTTATCTCAGGTAATCTGAGAGGTGTGCAGATTAAAAATCTCAAAGGAATATTTATTTTGGAGGGTATAATCACACTTATACACACATGTATACACATACACACACACACACACATATATATACACACACACAAACTTTCTCAGGGGAAGGGGACTTAGTAGTAGGTGGCCTGGATGCCTTTCTATTCTCATTTGTTTTCTCAGTCTGTAAGATCTGTCCTAGTGTAAGGCATTTATACCTTAATGCCCTTAACCCAGGCTTTGCTATAAAGATGATGTTCCATGTCAGGTTCTTCCACTCCTCATTACAATTTCAAATAACAAAAACCCAGCTAAATCTGAGGCAAATATCACTCACATATCCATGAATATTTTATATTATGTATGAATAAGTGGGTGGTTCATAAAGTGGAATCCCCTTATCAATTTAATAAACTTACAGAGAAGTTAATTTTTGTATACCACTTTGCATATACTTGTAATGTCTGTCAAAATGTCCAATTGGCTCATTCAGGATTCAGTAAGGATTAACTCAGGCTTAAAGGATTAGGTTGAATTGCTGTGAGATAGGTAAGAGGAGTTATCCTTTACTTTTAGGTGTATAAAAGGTGGGGCACTAGTTATCATAGAGTTAGACCTCTTTTCTCCATTCCCCCCATTTTCATTTAAATTCTCAGAGATCTGAGTTTCTTTGGGTCCTAGAAAAGTATATAATTTCCCCAAAGAGTCACTACATTAGGTTCAAGGATGATTTAGTTAGAGTTTATGAGAATTTGATGTGCTTTTGCCCACATAACTTGAGGTAAATTCTCCTAGAAACCATTTGTCTCAACCTAACCTTAAAAAGACAACTGTTTAGGGGCAGCTAGTTAGTGCAGTGGTTTAGAGCACCAGCCTGAAGTCAGGAGGACCTGAGTTTAAATCTGACATCAGACACAATGCTTCTTAGCTGTGTGACCCAGGGCAAGTCACTTAATCCCAATTGCCTCAGGAAGAAAAAAAAAAAAAAAAGACAACTATTTAGAAGAGAAAAAGAAAGCTCAAACACTGAAAGTTTTTGAAATCTACCCTCCTGGATACCCTCTTACTCTGGTGATCCCAGAATTTAGCTTGGGCATTTGGTGAAATGAACACAGAGCATTTGGCCTGGAAAAAATTTAATTGAAACATGGTCTCAGACACTTACTAGTTCTTTGATCATGGGTAAGTCATTTAACTTGTATTTTCTCATCTGAAAAATGAGAATAATAATGTTGTTCTGAGGATCAAATGAGATAATAATTATATAGTAATATATAATGTAAATGTAAATACTATGTATGGGCAGGTAGAATGTGCAGTGGGCAGAGCGCAGAACTTAATCAGGAAGAATCATCTTGAACTTAAATCTGGCCTACAAATTTAATAGCTGTGTGAACTTGGAAAAGTCATTTAACTTTCCCTCAGTTTCTTCATCTATAAAAGTGAATTGAAGAAAAAACATGTAAAGCACTTCAGTAATTTTACAAAGAAAACCCTAAACAACATTACAAAATTTTGGAATAATCAGCCTACTATTATTATTATTATTATTATTAGCCTTCTAGCAAAGGAATGCAGATTACAGGTGGCCTAATTTCAAAGTAGTCTGTGTACTGATCTCAAATTCAAGAATCTGCATACTCAGTTTTCCAAAAATAAGAGATTTTTCAGAAAATAGTAGCCTTTGAGAAAGAGAATTGGATGCCTGAATGCAGAGTTTTAGACAAGGGATTTTGTCCACTTTGAACCAACCCTCTTTTGCCCGAGAAATTTTTATGTGACACCGGATATATAGGTATATAAATAGGTGTACAAATCAAACATTTACTGAAAATAAATCATAATTTCATGGTTCCAATCTTCAGTTACTTGACTCCATATAGGCTTGTGATCCACAATTTAAGAAACGTTATTATAGATAATACTAGACTCTTATACTCAGGTGAGAATCAAATGTAAATCTACCTTGCAAAATGAATAATAAGAAATTAAAGCCAAAATAACAGATACCAATAAGCCTAAATTTTCCCTCAAGTTTAAGAGTTATTGAGATATCATAAATAAGATGGGAAGAGAGATACTTCTCTAATGCTCTCAAGTCTAATTTAGTTGTTCTCAGATGTACTGTCAGTGACAAATTACATGCCATTCGGTTATTATTATAAAGATGAACATGTGTATGGATAAATTAGGTAAAAATGGGATTAGTCAGAATATTTAGAATTTCCCTGTCTTGCAATTCTAAATAGTATTTCCTTCTGGAGTAATGAAAGTCCAAGATGGAGGCTTCCTGAGATGGCCAAAGCACTCACAAAACTTCTCAAGGGTTGTTTCTATAGCAACCACAAGTTTGTTTTTCATTAGGAAGCTCAATTCACAGTATTTCACTATAATTAGGAATGGCTAAATAGGACCCTGGAGAAAACAGCAGAGAATGAAGAAAACTAAGTTCATTGGTTACTGGTTCCTGTAGCACTCATATACAATTTTAAGATATTCTACATAATACATTAATGACAGTCTTATGATAACATATATTGTTATCCTGAGTATTTGTATGAAAGATGTTCATTTTACCCATGCCTATGGAAATATGGTAAAAAAAACAACAACAACAACAAAAAAAAAAAAAAAACCTACATTTAGATATTTCCCCAAAAGAAATTTTGGATAGTAATAATGACAAGCTAAAGAAAATTCTCTTGCAGCCAAACTCTGTGATTTAACCTGATTTGTGTGGAAGTGTAGCAGACACAACTCAGTAGCATTCAAGGTTGCTCTGTTGGGGAAAGAAATGAAATTAGGCAAATTTTCTTACCTTGGGCAAATTACTCAATGTCTGATTCCATTAATTTTTTTTTCTCTTTAAAATGGGAACCATCCCTTCCATTCTATATCTCACACATATGTTGTAAGAATGGAAAGATGATATATTGAAAGAGAGAGACACACACAGAAATAGAGACAGAGACAAGAGGGAGACAGAAATAGAGAGATAGAGACAGAAACACAGAGGGACAAATAGAAAGACAGAGACAGATGGAGACAGAGAATTGATTAGCAGGAACCTTTGCAGGAATTTTTTTGTCTTAAAACATAAAATATATCTATATCTATAATATATATTTAATCGACATATAATATATCTATATCTATATAACATATAGATATAGATATATAATGAAATATATCTTTGTATTATATTAGCACCCTGTGACAAGCTTTTTAATTAATGCTTTTGAATGAATTTAAGACAAATCATAGTCACTTCCCACAAGGAGCAGAATTACTCCCATGGACAATTCTAGATATACTGATCGGAATAATATAAAAGAGAAAGGAGGTAGCTTATTAATAATAATGTTTAGTAAAATTTATTTTAAAGAACTTTATAGTTATTCAATGTATTTTACATCCATTGATTGAATTATTGATTTGAATTGAAAATGCATTGAATTATTAATTTATAAAAAAGAAAAAAAAATATGAGTAAGGTATTCTATTATTTTGAAATTATAAGCCCTTAATATTTACCAATTATTAGGGTAAGTACAATGATTACAAAAAATAATATCTGTGCCGAGAGATACAAAAAATGAGTCTTTTCTTTTCTTTTTTTTTATTATATATATTTTTTTAATAATATTATCCCTTGTATTCATTTTTCCAAATTATCCCTCCCTCCCTTTATTCCCTCCCCCCGATGACAGGAAATCCCATACATTTTACATGTGTTACAATATAGTCTAGGTACAATACATGTGTGTGAATATCATTTTCTTGTTGCACAATAAACATTAGAATCCGAAGGTACATGCAACCTGGGCAGACAGATATTAGTGCTAACAATTTACATTCACTTCCCAGTGTTTCTTCTCTGGGTGTAGCTACCTCTGTCCATCATTGATCAACTGGAAGTGAGTTGGCTCTTCTTTATGTTGAAGATTTCCACTTCCATGAGAATACATCCTCATACAGTATTGTTGTTGAAGTGTACAGTGATCTTCTGGTTCTGCTCATTTCACTCAGCATCAGTTGATTTAATTCTCTCCAGGCCTCTCTGTATTCCTCCTGCTGGTCATTTCTTACAGAGCAATAATATTCCATAACCTTCATATACCACAATTTACCCAACCATTCTCCAACTGATGGACATCCATTCATCTTCCAGTTTCTAGCTACAACAAAAAGAGCTGTCACAAACATTTTGGAACATATATGTCTCTTTCCGCTCTTTAGTATTTCTTTGGGATATAAGCCCAGTAGTAGCGCTGCTGGGTCAAAGGGTATGCACAGTTTGACAACTTTTTGGGCATAATTCCAGATTGCTCTCCAGAATGGCTGGATTCTTTCGCAACTCCACCAGCAATGTATTAGTGTCCCAATTTCCCCACATCCCCTCCAACATTTGTCATTATTTGTTCCTGTCATCTTAGCCAATCTGACAGGTGTGTAGTGGTATCTCAGAGTGGTCTTAATTTGCATTTCTCTGATCAATAGTGATTTGGAACACTCTTTCATGTGAGTGGATATAGTTTCAATTTCTTCCTCTGAGAATTGTCTGTTCATATCCTTTGACCATTTATCAATTGGAGAATGGTTCGGTTTCTTATACATTAGGGTCATTTATCTATATATTTTGTAAATGAGACCTTTGTCAGAACCCTTGTTTTTAAAAATATTTTCCCAATTTGTTACTTCCCTTCTAATCTTGTTTGCATTAGTATTATTTGTACAGAAACTTTTTAGTTTGATGTAATCAAAATCTTCTATTTTGTGATCAATAATGATCTCTAGTTCTCCTCTGGTCATAAATTCCTTCCTCCTCCACAAGTCTGAGAGGTAGATTATCATCTGTTCCTCTAATCTATTTATTATCTCCCTCTTTATGCCTAAATCATGGACCCATTTTGATCTTATCTTGGTATATGGTGTTAAGTGTGGATCCATATCTAATTTCTGCCATACTAATTTCCAGTTTTTCCAACAGTTTTTTCCGAATAATGAATTTTTATCCCTAATGTTGGTATCTTTGGGTTTGTCAAAGATTAGGTTGCTATATATGTATCCTTTTTTGTCCTTTGTATCTAATCTGTTCCACTGATCTACCAGTCTATTTCTTAGCCAATACCAAATGGTTTTGGTGACTGCTGCTATATAATATAGCTTTAGATCAGGTACACTTAGACCACCTTCCTCTGAGTTTTTTTTCATTAGTTCCCTTGCAATTCTTGACCTTTTATTCTTCCATATGAATTTTGTTGTTATTTTTTCTAGGTCATTGAAATAGTTTCTTGGGAGTCTGATTGGTATAACACTAAATAAATAGATTAGTTTGGGGAGTATTGTCATCTTTATTATATTCACTCGGCCTATCCAAGAGCACTGAATGTCTTTCCAATTATTTAAATCTGACTTTATTTTTGTGACAAGTGTTTTGTAATTTTTCTCATATAATTCCTGACTTTTCTTTGGTAGATGGATTCCCAAATACTTTATAATCTCAACATTTGTTTGGAATGGAATTTCTCTTTGTATCTCTTGCTGTTGCATTTCGTTAGTGATATATAAAAATGCCGAGGATTTATGTGAATTTATTTTGTATCCTGCCACATTGCTGTAATTTTGAATTATTTCCAATAGCTTTTTAGCAGAGTCTTTGGGGTTCTCTAAGTATACCATCATGTCATCTGCAAAAAGTGATAGTTTGATTTCCTCATTTCCTACTCTAATTCCTTGAATCTCTTTCTCGGCTCTTATTGCCGAGGCTAGCGTTTCTAGTACTATATTGAATAGTAATGGTGATAGTGGGCAAACTTGTTTCACTCCTGATCTTACTGGGAAAGGTTGCAGTTTATTTCTATTGCATATTATGCTTACTGAAGGTTTTAAATATATGCTCCTGATTATTCTAAGGAATAGTCCATTTATTCCTATACTCTCAAGAGTTTTTAGTAGGAATGGATGTTGGATTTTGTCAAATGCTTTTTCTGCATCTATTGAGATGATCATATGGTTCTTATTAATTTGATTATTAATATGGTCAATTATATTAATAGTTTTCCTAATATTAAACCAGCCCTGCATTCCTGGAATAAATCCTACTTGATCATAGTGTATTATCCTGGAGATGATTTTTTGAAGTCTTTTTGCTAATATCTTATTTAAGATTTTAGCATCAATATTCATTAAGGAGATTGGTCTATAATTTTCTTTCTCAGTTTTCGATCGACCTGGTTTAGGTATCAGTACCATATCTGTGTCATAAAAGGAGTTTGGTAGGACGCCTTCATCCCCTATTTTTTCAAATAATTTATATAACATTGGGGCTAATTGTTCTTTAAATGTTTGGTAGAATTCACATGTGAATCAATCTGGCCCTGGGGATTTTTTTCTGGGGAGTTGATTAATAGCTTGTTCTATTTCTTTTTCTGAAATGGGACTATTTAAGCAATTTATCTCCTCCTCTGTTAATCTAGGGAGCCTATATTTTTGGAGGAAGTCATCCATTTCACTTAAGTTATCAAATTTATTGGCATAAAGTTGGGCAAAGTAACTCCTTATTATTTCTCTAATTTCATCTTCATTGGTGGAAAGATCCCCCTTTTCATTTGTAAGACTATCAATTTGATTTTCCTCTTTCTTTTTTTTTGATCAAATTTACCAAAGGTTTATCTATTTTATTGGCTTTTTCATAAAACCAACTCTTGGTTTTATTTATTAATTCAATAGTTTTTTAACTTTCAATATTATTGATTTCTCCTTTTAATTTTTGTATTTCAAGTTTAATTTTTGGTTGGGGGTTTATAATTTGGTCTTTTTCTAGCCTTTTAAGTTGTAAGCCCAATTCGTTAATCTTCTCTTTCTCAATTTTCTTCAAATAAGCCTCTAAAGATATAAAATTTCCCCTTATTACTGCTTTAGCTGCATCCCAAAGATTTTGATATGATGTCTCATCATTGTCATTATCTTGGGTGAAATTGTTAATTGTTTCTATAATTTGCTCTTTCACCCAGTCATTCTTTAAGATGAGATTATTCAGTTTCCAATTACTTTTTGGTTTATTTACCCCTAACTTTTTACTGAATGTAGCTTTTATTGCTTTGTGATCTGAGAAGAAGGCATTTATTATTTCTGCCTTCCTACATTTAATTTTGAAATCTTTATATCCTAATATATGGTCTATTTTTGTATAGGATCTATGAACTGCTGAGAAGAAAGTATATTCCTTTCTATTGCCATTCAGTTTTCTCCAAAGGTCTATCATACCTAGTTTTTCTAATGTTCTATTTACTTTTTTAATTTCTTTCTTGTTTGTTTTGTGGTTTGATTTGTCTAAATCTGAGAGTGCAAGGTTGAGATCTCCCACTATTATAGTTTTACTGTCTATTTCTTCTTGCAGTTCTCTTAACTTTTCCTTTAGAAAGTTAGATGCTATACCACTTGGTGCATATATGTTTAGTATTGATATGGCTTCATTATTTATGCTACCTTTCAGCAGGATATAGTTTCCTTCCTTATCTTTTTTAACGAGATCTACTTCTGCTTTTGCTTGATCTGAGATAAGGATAGCTACCCCTGCTTTTTTGGCTTTACCTGAAGCATAATAGGCTCTGTTCCAACCTTTTACCTTTACTCTGTATGTATCTCCCTGCTTTAAGTGTGTTTCCTGTAGACAACATACTGTAGGGTTCTGCTTTTTGATCCAATCTGCTATCTGTCTCCGTTTGGTGGGATCGTTCATCCCATTCACATTTACAGTTAAAATTACTAATTCTGTATTTCCTGCCATCGTATTATCCCCAGATTATGCTTTTTTCCCTTGACCCCCCTGATCCCCCTCCCCGATATTTAATTTACAGACCCCCCGTGTGATGCGCAACCCTCCCTCTTTTTTTTTTTTTTTTTTTTAGGATCCCTCCCCCCTCCCTCCAAGTCCCTTCACTTATTCTCCTTTTCCTTTTCCCTTTTCCTCTCCCCCCTTTTAATGAGGTGAGAGAAAATTCTCTGAAAAACGAATATGTTAATTATTTACTCTTTGAGCCTCTCCTGATGAGAGTAAGATTCACACAATGATTCTCCCCCTCACTAAGTTCCCTCAGATATGGTGTATTTTCTATGCCTCTTCCTGCGATGTAGTTTCCCTCTTTTTATCATTCCTTCCCCTTTTTCTAAACCGACCTCCTTCCCTTTACTACACCCCCCTTTTTTTCTTTTATATCAGTAAAACCAAATTATCCTTGAGTACTTTTTATATACCCACAACAGAGTTACAGTTCTCAAGGGTTCTGTGTACCTTTTTCTGTTTCTCTTCAGTCTTGTGGATGTAGATCAAATTTTTTGTTTAAGTCTGTTTTTTTTCTTAGAAACATATAGAATTCCTCTCTTTCATTGAATGACCATCTTCTTCCATGGAAAAAAGATGCTAAACTTAGCTGGGTAGTTCATTCTTGGTTGCAGTCCTTGATCTTTTGCCTTACAGAATATCAGGTTCCAGGCCCTTCTATCTTTTAATGTGGAGGCAGCCAGATCTTGGGTGAACCTTATTGTGGCACCTTGGTATTTAAATTGTTTTTTTCTAGCTGCTTGCAGGATTTTCTCCTTTGTGTGGTAATTCTGCAGCTTAGCCACTATATTCCGTGGTGTTCTTTTTTTAGGGTCTATTTCAGAAGGAGTTCGATGAATTCTTTCTACATCTACTTTCCCTTCTGTTTCTATTATCTCTGGACAGTTCTCTTTTATAATTTCCTGTAAAATAGAATCTAGGCTCTTTTTTTGGTCATAGTTTTCTGGAAGTCCAATAATCTGCAGATTATCTCTCCTAGATCTATTTTCCAGGTCTATAGATTTTCCCCGTAAGTATTTGACGTTGTTCTCCAGCTTCTCATTTTTTTGGTTTTGTTTGACTGATTCTTGGGTTCTCTGTGAATCATTCATTTCTATTTGTTCCATCCTGACTTTTAAGAAGTTATTTTCTTCTTTCACAGTTTTTAGTTCTTTTTGTAAATGCCCAATTTCATTTTTAAATGAATTATTTTGCTCTATTGAATTTTTTTCCATTTCCCTAATTTTTTTTTGAGAATTATTTTCTTTTTCCAATTCAGAAATTCTATTTTCTTGAGACTTTTTTATCTTTTCCAATTCAGAAATCCTACTTTCCTGTGTTTTTTTAACCTTTTCTAATTCATAAATTTTGTTTCCCTGCATCTCCTGTGAATTATTTATTTTTTCCAACTCCAATTTCGGGACATTGTTATTCTCTATCATAGTTTTCCTTTCCTTTCCCCATTTTTCTTCAAACTCCCTTAATTTTTTAAGAGTCTCTTCTAGGAGAGAGTTATGTGATGGGGGGCAGGAATCGTTCCCCTTTAGGTTTTTATCTGCTGTCTCTCTGCAGTTAACTTCCTCGGGGTTGGATACCCGCTCTTTCTCTGTGTAGTAGGAATCTATGGTTTTTTTGGCTTTTTTGATCATATTTAAAAAATCTTTTGGGGTCTGTCCCTGGGGTAAGAAATTATTTATTTACTTCTTTACCAGCTTCCTCCCAGACCGGATGGATGCAGCAGCTCCTGAGCCTGAGCTAAGATAGAGCTCTGGGAGAGAGTTCCCCACCCCCTCCCTGGAGGTGCCTCAGAGGTGATTAGCACTGCTGTGCTTCGAGGGCGTTGAATAGTAAAGACAGCACAAAGCCCAGCCTATGTTTCCCAGTGGGGCGTGGATGTCTGCAGCAGGTGACGTGAAAAGCCCCTGTGCTCAAACTGGAAGTGTCTGCCAGAAACCGTGGTCCCTAGTTCAAAGGTTCCGCTTCTCTGGGACTTCCTGGAGCTGAATTCCACTCCCTCCAGCTAAGCTAGGCAGTGTGTGTTGCCTTGGGCCGTATCCACCCACTTGTCAATCTCTTAACTATTCTCAGGTGGTAGCTGAGGCCACACCCCCTGGTGCCCAGATCTGCTGAGTCACCTCCAGGGTCGGGGGAAAATCTAATCTGAGTTTTAAAATATTTTGGCTTTCTCTTCTGAACTGCTAAATAATTAGCAGAGAAGAGCTAACAGCCTGTGCCAGATTCCTTTACCTCAGTGGCTTCTCTGATCCCAGAGCCCTTCCCAGTGCAATGGGCGCAGTATGCAAGCACCCAGCCGTCTGTGCTGGCCTCTCTTCTTCCTCCCCTGGGAACTGACCTTTCCTGTTGAAACTCCAGATTCTCTTCAGCTGGTAAGTCGTGCTTCCAGTCCTTATGGTATCTATCAGTCCTGGGCTTATTTTGAGACTTAATTTATCTAATTGGTTGTGAGGGAGTGAGGACGTTCACAGAGTTGTGTGTTTCTTCTCCGCCATCTTGGCTCTGCCCCCCAAAAATGAGTCTTTTCTCAAGGAGATTACCTTCTAATGAAAAATACAGAGATATTATAGAAAGAAAAAAAAAACCAGAAAATATTTATTGATGTTGAGGGATATGTACAATAAGTGACTTAAATCAATGAACATCTAAGAAAATATACAGACGCTTGACAAGAAGGAAAAGAAACAAAAGAAAGAAAGTCCATTAAGAGGAAGGAGGAAATATCCAAATAGAGAAGATATTCAATAGTGTCAAACTCTACAAAAAGATAAAATGACAATTGAGAAAATACCTTTATATTGGACAATTAATCAACATTTGACAACTTTCTACAAATATCAATTTAACATTGATATCAGAGGCCAGATTTGTCTTGATAAAAAAAAAAAAAAAAAGTATGAGAAAACAAAATAGATATATTTTTAAAAGAATTTTATTTAAGAAAAAAAATATAGGATGAATGCTAGTGGAAGAGTTAAGATAGAATTTATTTTTTTTTTAATTTTAAGAATATTCTTAAAATTCATGAAAATGTTTACTGTCAGCAAAGGAATTATAAATATAAATTGTCATGCCCATTTCAGAAATGAAGAAACAGATAAAGTGCAGTATCATTGGGATTTAGAGGATGGGATTGACTTGGTACTAACTCCCTGCATGACCCTGAACAAGTTTAATACAAAGGCAAGTTATTTCCTTTATTTTGTGTTACAGGAGAATAAGCACTATTTCTAAAATCAGATAACCTGTTTTCAAATACCAAGAATCAAATATGATTCTTTTAATTGAGTGAACTAAGCAAAGTTACTTAAAATGAGTGGATTAGACCAGTGATGTAAAATTAAAATAGAAATGGGGGCCATTATACTGTATATAAGAATTCGTTTTTGCTACATATTCTCTTAGAAAATGGCATTCCCATTATCTATGTTCTATGGAGTTTTTATTTATTTTGTTAAATATTTCCCAATTTCATTTTAATCTGGTTTACATGCATGCACTCCTATGTGTTTAATACCCCCAGGTTAGGCTATATGTTGTGATCTAATGTGCTCAGTACATTGATACTTGTAATCCCCCTTGATTAGATGATTGACAGTTATTCTAAACAAAATAAAAACATTTATAGTAATACAAAATGATACTGAATTAAAAACCTTTAGATATTTATTGTATTTCATTTCTTTTTTTAACTCCAGCTATCCTGGAAATGGATTTATAATATCCCTAAAGTCAATCTACATAGGGAAAATCCTTTAGTATCATTGATATAACTATTTTCTACAGAAGTTAACAGAACCAGAAGAATGATTTATACACTTTCAATAGTATCACAAAACAAAGAACTGAATTCAAAAGAACTCTGTCCAATATAAAAGCAAACTATGATTTCAGAAGTCTATTGATGAAGTGTGTTATCACCCATCTCCTGATAGAGAGGTGATAGACTAGGTACAAAAGAAGACATACATTTTTGAACATAACCAATGAAGGAATTTGTTTTTTCTTGATTATATATTGTTTGTTAATTTTATTTTTCATCCCCTTTCCTGGAAGGGCTAGGAGGGAGTTGGTATTTGTAAAGTAGAAAAAAATATTCCATTGAAATTTAGTAGAACTATAAAACAAAACAACAAATAAATTATTCTTGAGAAGAGAAGATACCAAACATTCAGCTTGGATTTTCTAGAGGCTGACATGTGACTGATAGTTTTTTTTTTTTTTTTTTTTCTGTTAGTAGAAGATAAAAACAATAACTAGCATATATATGGCGCTTTAAGAGCACCGTATAAGATGTAAAGCATCTTACAAATATTTTATCAGTTTATCCATGCAACAAGCTAGGTTGTTTGCTGCTACAATTATCCCCATTTTACAGATTTGAAAGTCAAGCAGAAATTAAATAATTTTCTGAGGAACACATAGCTAATTAGAGTCTGAAGCTAGATTTGAACATAAATCTTCCTATAAGCAGTTCTAGGACGCTACCCACTGTGACATCTAGTTGCCGAATAGTTGCCCTTTTATTGGAAAGAGAACATAATATAAAGTAAATTATGATTAGTTGTTTTTCTTGTGGTATATTAACCCTCATAATCTTATATTACTTTGGATGTTAGAGAAGTGACAATTTCCTGCATCTGTTTTTGTTCTATGATCATGTACAAATCACTTAACCTCTTTGGTGAATTTCCTTCTTGATTTATCACTGGCTGAAGTGGAGTTAGACTAGATAATTCAGTGATTACTCAGCCTCATATTTTACAATTTTACAACATATAACTCTGAATCTAAATTCATGAAATGAATAGGATAATGAAATGATTCAATTGGTCCATTGAGGGAATTGATTTGTGCCTTGGAATACTACATCTTCTGAAGTAATTCTAGAAGGCTTTCAAGAAAGATCCTTTACTGTCCCTTGCAAATCCAGCTCCATTAAGTCCAAGGTCAAAGGCAATCTAAATTGATTTACTGCTATTGTTCCCAAGGGCAACTAAGGAGGAGGTAAATCTGTAAACATTAAAGAAAGGATTCATCAAAAACATCCAGAGAACAATAGACCTGATCATAATCGTAATGCTGACTTTCCAAAAAGACACACATACACACACATTGACACACACACTCACACACATACAAAAACACAGAGGCACTGACTATTTGTTCCTTTAAAATTCTTTTCTTCTCAAACATTTTCTTTCATATCTCTTTTAGGATTTAACCTATTATTCCATAGATATAAGAAACTTTATGATGAGAAAAGACTCTCCACCAAAACAATTTAATAACTTCCCTGCAACCTATAATTTTAGAGATATACCCAAAATAGTGTGAGTCTAAATGACTTGGTCAGGGTAAAACTGATAATGCATATCATAGGTATAATCACATTCTTTTTGGCTGTGAGATCAATCCACTGATCACGATGTCATATAACTTCTATCTATGAAATGAGTCAGTTGAAATAAATAATTTATGAATTAAAGAAATTAAGAAATAATAATTTAAGATCTCTTTGAGTTCTAAGTTCTAGATTTCTGGAAAGTTCAAAATATAGCATTAGATTTTTATATTAGCAGCATATGGTAGGGTCAGTAACATTTGTCCATTTGAATTCAATTCCACATGTACATCAGAGAATAAATATGTTATAATGGGGAAAATATTGTACTTTACAGTACAAGATTTAACTTTGTTTCCCTTTAGCCACCTAGTTGGAGAGCTCCCTTGAGAATGTCTCTAACCTATTTTGAGCTTGATTCCTCTTTTGTAAAATAAGCAGATTGATTATGACTCGGTCTTCCATCAAGAAATACAATAGAAGAAAACATTTGTACAGATGTTTTTTTCACTTGCCCAGAGGAAATTATAATAAGTTAACTCCTATACCTCCCCTTTTCTACCACTGCTATATAGCTGTGTAAATAGCAAATAGTCTGCATTAACTCAAATCAAGCACATGTGAATGAAGAAATGAAGCTGAGAAAGGTTTCTGGAGCCACAATGCAAAAGGATATAGACACAGAGAACAGGAGTTTGAATTCTATCCTTGAGACAATCGGGAGTCACTAAACATTCTTAAAGAAGAAAATGACATGAAAGGTATGGGTCAAGATTTTTCTAGGAGATGTTCAAACAATAGTTGGATAATGGAAAGCAAAGAGTCGAAGACTTTCCCAGCTCCTTTTTAGTATAGTAATGTTAATTAAATCTTTCACAAATCAGAAAACTAATATGTGGGCCAAGAATTAGATGATCCACTAATTAATATTTAGGATAAGGAATTTCAACAGAATTAAATGTAAAATAAAAAAGAGTATCTGGGAAGATAAGAACATACATATATATGTATATATATATACATACATGTATGTATATATATACATATATATGTATATGTATATATACATATATTTCCCCCTCCAAGGCATTCAAATCAGTTCCTTCAATGAACAGCTTAGATCATGTCATTATCCTGCACAGTAACTTTCAATAGATCCCCATTTTCAATCAACACTTTTCCCTGACATCTCAAGCAGCTTTTTAATATGATTCCTGCTTACATTACCACCTTTGTCCCATTTATATATCCCATTCCCTAACCACCAGTGTTATCTGCTTCTTTTGCAAATAATTCTGTAGTTTATTCTTTGGACTGTTTTTTGGACTCAATCTTATGCCTGGAATCTTTTACTCATCTCACCTTCACCTCATCACTACCTTGACCTTCACTGTCCCTCTCAAGTAAGCTATAGAACTGTGGAAAAAAAATGAAGCTGAAGATCTTAGAATAGCAGTTACTAAACTTTTCTTCATCATGAACCTTTTTGATATTCTAGTGAAGGCCTAAGAATAATGCCAATAAATACATAAAATAAAAGATTATAAAGGAAATCAATTGCATTGAAACATAACTAGTTTTATTTTCAATTTACAGATTTAAATTTAATAATGCTAGCTTTAGAGGCTTGAAACACTCTCATTTGACAAATGAATAAACTGAGACTGAGAAATATAGTGACATTCTCAAAATCACTTATTTTATTTGTATAATAAATCTCATATTAGAACATACATCTCTTTATACTTGTTCTATCAAACACTGGGTGCTAATCTAATTTAGATAATGTATTTGTTTCTGTTTATTATGATAGTATTCTAAGTCTTTCATTTATCTTTCCAACTCTTGATTTATTTTCCCCCTCTGGTGGTTCCTTTTCAGATACACATTTTGATCTTTAAACTGACTTTGTTTTGTCATCATTTAAGAGACAATATTTCATTTAAATATTACTTAAATCATCAGGAATATCCTTCACCTATTAATAAGGGTGCATGGGCCATTCTGTAGTTTCTGCAATCTGAAAGAAAGCTTTAAAATAGTTATTGCTGTTCCATGAGCTGATAAATCTCTTGTTAAAATACTTCCATTTTCTATCCTCCAGCTGTCGGCTCTGAGAAAGAAAAATCAATCAATTCCAGGCTGAGAATTATGTATTACCACAGAGTCTATTCATATACTTTATTTTTAAGCTCAAAATCAGCCTGCTACATATTTAAATATTGTATCTTTCAGAGTTTGATTGGGAGCTTCTTTGTTATTTATTTTAGGTTGCCTAGCTTATAAATACATTTGTAATTTGATTTTTTAAAAATCTCACCCTCATAGGGGTGATGACATCTACTTCTCAGAAACAAATAACTTCTGGGAAGGATAATGGATATTAGTGTTGATCCTCCAGCTGCCCCCAAGGGAAGAAAGAAGAGCAAGCAAAATCTCTAACCCTGGGTAAAATAATGTACTTAATGTTTCAGACAAACTGGACAGCTTACACTTTCTCTAACATGTTTTCCACCTTTGTGACTTAAAGATTTTGCTAAGACCTTTCTTCCTCTCTTCTGGCCCTTCTGCATTCCCCTCTTACTCCAATATATCTGTTTTATTTAGAATTCATTCTTTCATCCACCAAATAATTATTAAGCACTATGGTAGATATTGAGGTAGATACAGAATCAAGAAAGTGAATTGTAATTACTTCCACATAAGTCAGTCTGTTAGGGAGTTAAGCATTCTCAGTTTCCTATCACATTCCATATAATAGATTATGTGTGTATAACCCATCTATTCATGTATATGTATGTACAATGAATATAAGATAAGCCCACAAATTAAAAATAAAATGTGGTATTTGATCTCAAGGAGAAAATCATCATTAAAGGGGTTTTGGAGTAGATTTCCAGAAGTAGGAGACATTTTGTTTCAGGTATTTCTGCATATTTTTTTATATGTAGAAATTTAAAAAAATTAAATAATGGCTAATAAGTTCTCCATAAAGAGGAAAATAAAGGATTTGCTGTCATTTTGTAAGAAATTGAAAGACAAGGAAAGGGAGAAGAAAAAAGGAAGGTGAAAAGAATAAGCAGACATTGTCATTTTACTCTTAAGGAGAATAGTTTCTAAAGAAGGAAGCATATATAGGGGATCTGAAAATGAAGGGAATGAAAAAAGGTGACTTGAGGAGTGAGAAAATTAATTATGTCTAGGGCCATTTTTGAAATAGTAATTGGTGTAAACTGAGTGGATGTCCATTAGCTGAAGAATGGCTGAATAAGTTATGGTATATGAATGTTAAGGAATATTTTTGTTCTGTAAGAAATGATCAGCAAGATGATTTCAGAGGATCCTGGAGAGACATGAATGAATTGATGTGAAGTGAGTAGAACTAAGAGAACATTGTACATAACAATTCTGCTGGGTGTGATTCTTTTCAATAGTGAGGTCATTCAAATCAGTTCCAATGGTCTTGTGATGGAGAGAGCTATGTGCATCCCGAGAGAAGAATGTGGGGAATCAGTGTAGGAGAAAACATAATATTTTCAATCTTTTTCTTGTTGTTTGCCTCCATTTTGTTTTTTCTCATTTTTTTTCTTTTTTGATCTGTTGTACAGCTTGATAATTGTGAAAATATATATAGATGAATTGCCCAGGTTTAACGTATATTAAATTACTTGCTACCTAGGAGAGGGGTAGGGGGAAGGAAGGGAAAACATTTGGAACACAAGGTTTGGCAAGGATATATGTTGAAAATTTTGCATATGTTTTGAAAATTAAATATTTGATTTAAAACATTTTTAAATGAAGAAATAGTAGTTGGGGAAATAGTTATTAGGCTAGTGAGGCTTCTAAACTGGTATTCCTAACAGTATTATTGTGGTAAGTAAGGACAAGGGCAAACTGAGTTGAGACATAAGATGTAGGCTATCAGGGTATCAATTCTGACTTTTTTTTTCTTACCGTGTGACTTTGCACAAGTTATTTAAGTTAATTGGGCCTCACTTAACAAAAATGAGAAGGGTTTAATAGATGACTTCTGAGGTGTTTTTTCAATTCTAAAATTTTGATGTAAAATTCCTTGATGGTAGGTAGTAAGAAAATAATCGTTTCCTTCACAGGTTAATTGTACATTATTTCAAAGTCCGATTCTTCTTGTGCAGCAAAATAACTGTATGCATATGTATATATATATATATATATATATATATATATATATATATATATATATATATATATATATATATACATACATATATATATATGTATACATACATATATATATATATGTATACATACATATATATATGTATATATATATATATATATATATATATATATATATATATATATATATATATATATATATATATATATATATATATATATATATATATATATATATACTTTAACATATTTAACATGCATTGGTCTACCTGCCATCTGGGGGAGAGGATGGGGGAAGGAGGGGAAACATTGGAACAAAAGGTTTTGCAGTTGTCAATACTGAAAAATTATCCATGCATATATCTTGTTAATAATAAGCTATAATAAAAAAAGAAAATAATTGTTTTATAATTCTCTGATTATTGTACTAATCTAAAGCCTAAATAGGGAAATGTATGCATTTCAAGATATTTGTCACCATTATGGAGGATTTTACTGTCAAATTCAAATGGAAGGGAGTGCAAAAATCACTAGTTATTCTAGATATTGTGATTTTGAGTTTGATATTATGAGGATTACATCAAATTCTTGAATATTATGGAGCATCCTAAAACAAACCTACAATTTCCCTAGCAATAAATCAAACTAAAAAAATAAGATGAAAAATACCTATTATTTGTTCCATCTACAGTCAAAAAACATTGTCTAGTATATGCCAGATATCATGTGAAGTTATGGGGAAAAAAAAAGAGAAAAGCAATGTCCCTGTACTCAAGGAGATCACATAGAAACTGAGGAAAGAATATGCAAATAACCATGTTAAGGCTACATGTGTGTTTGTGTGTATACACATATACAAACACATATATACATTCATACAGATATGCATGTATTTATGCATATACACATGTGTATATTTGTGTATGTGCACCTATAGGCAAGGTGTATGTACATAGGGGGTCACATACATGTGTGTGCATACACATGCATGCATGTTTGCAAAGACATGTGTGTGTTAAATAATAGTTAATATCAGGAGAAAGAGATTAGCAATAGGAAAGGAAAGGATAAAGAAAAATGATTCCTTGAAGAAGATTTAATTTATACTGAATTTTGAATGAATATATGAAACACAAATGGAGAGCATTGCAGACATGGGGGACAGCAAAAATATATAGACTTGGGAGATGAATGTTTCGATTGAAGAATAGTAAAGAAGCTGATGTCACTGGAATAACAGTATTCTAAAGGGGAATAAAGTATAAGAATATTGGAAAGGTAGAAGGGGCTCATCATAAACTTTAAAATAAAAACAAAAAAACAAAAACGGAGTTTTCTATTTGGTTCTGGAAATATGTACATGGTTCTGAAAAATGTACATGTAATTTGCCTTTAGAAGTCCTATTGCCAGTGAGGAAAAAAATCAGGTATATATTAGAGTGGGAAGAATCTTCTGCAGTCATTGAACCATAGATTTAGATCTGGAAAGCATATTTAAGACCATCAAGTTCCATTCAAAATGGTTGTGACTTGCTTATCCCACAGAGGTAATAAAAAGAAACTAGTTTGGGTTGGGCCTCTTACATCCAAAGTCAGAGATATGTATCACACTTTTTAGGATATGCCATCTTATAAAATCCCTCCCTAAAACATTAGTACTCTCCACATTTGATAAGGTACCACTTTCCATCCTTAATCTGGCAACCATCAAGATGGAATTTTAGCCATGATTTTAATTAACTTTGTCTCATCTCACGATTTATCTCCTAATAAATGATAATCAGCTTGGGCTTCATTCCTGATTTCCACATTCATAGCCAAATTGCTGGTTTGTAGCACTTGGGTTTTGTTCTCCTAGGAATACTTAGAGAGAGCAGCATTCCTGATAAAAGTTGGATTCTACAAGAAAGAAAGTACCCAAAATTATAGACATGAAGAAAAGCAACAAGGTCCCAGACAAGCACTATTTGAATGAAGTTCTCATCTTTACTTGGCATTCCTTTAACAAAATTGCATCTCTTATTTGATTAAAAAAAATTGTTCTAGGAATAATTCTTATGCAAGAGTTAGGCAAAGTTACATCATTAGCATTAAATGATAACCCTCTTGAAAGTAATAATGTAATAGGCAGATTGATTACCTTCAAAAAAGAAGAGCAAGCAACTAAAGATTGTGGACACAATTTCTTTTGTCATAGATTTCTTCACAATATCCTGTGCAGCTCTGCTGCTAGTTGTAAGATACATCATATTTAATGTGAGAATGAAGTTCCTTTATGGGCATATCATACATGTTTAAGAGAAAGCTGGTTTCAAATAGGCTTCACTGGGTACCCAAACATGATTGGATTATTGCTTCAAGTTATCAAGAAGTAAAAGAAAATGCAGATTAATGGAAAAAGCATTGAATCTGGATTTAGGAAATATGAGTTTGAATACTGCTCTGCTATGTTCAAGTGGATTGACCTAAAGAAAATAACTTAAAATTTCTGTGCCTCAGTGTTTGATATCTGAGATTGAGAGAACTGATATCCCCAAGTTATTTTCCAGGTCTGACTCTGATTACTTGAAATGAAATAAACTATATTTTGAAGGTCACTTCCAATTCAACTCAATGTTTACTGATTCAAATTATTACTTGTAGTTTCTCATTTTTATCACTATAATTGATAGACATTGTTTTCCTTACTTTCTTTTTACTTTCCTTTCCTTTTTCTTTCCTTTCTTCCCTTCTTTCCTTTTTCCTCTCTGGCTAATCTCCTTTCTATTTCTTGTCTCTCTCCCCCTTTTCTTCCTTAATTATTCTCTTTTTAAACCAAAATTTTCAATAAAGTTTAAAATGATGAAACAAATAAAATAAATCCATAGGGTTGCTAGATTCAGAAATGCTCGTAAACCAGACTCAAAATATACACCCAGCCTCACACCTTTGAGTCAACATGGATAATAAAAGTTCACAATAGGAATTCCAATTATGTCTCCTGCAAGCACTCAATAAGAAGTACTTATAAATTTTCTCCAACCATTCCATATCTTTTTGACAGCCACCAATTTTATTTTAGTTGAGCACGAAATAAAGTGCTTTACCAGGGAGATGAGAAAACAAAGAAAATGAGCATTTCCTTAGCCTGTTCATCTTCAACTATAGTTAATCAAAATTTCTAATAAGGAAAATAAATAGCAACATTAAGAAAAACAAATATCTATCAATTTATTGATCTATCTGTTTATTTCTCTATCTACATACATAGAAACTCTTTTTATCTATTTTGATGGATGAGATTTATTTACATAGAAATGAGATGGATCTAAATAAATGGGTAGGTGACTATGGAGATAGATAATTTTAATAAAAATAAAGGAGTGCTGCCATGTATGAACAAAGAGGAAGGTAGAATGGCTACATGAGGGTGAAGGGTAATAGATTCAATATTGCTTTAGTACTTGATATTTGAATGTATCTATCTTGACATCCTTCCATTTGGGCAGATTGCCAACTATCCATGCTTTCTCATTCTGAGTAACATTTATCCATGACTTCTTAAAAGTCATGTACTGGGGATTCAATAATATGCTGAAGACCTTTTCTCTATAGTTCTTCACATTGGTTGAATGCCAGCAGAACAGTTGATCTCTTCATTGATTTTTACTCACTTTGACTACATAACTGACCCATCCTGTTTTATAGTAATACCTTTCTCTAATGTCTTCTGTGCTTTTGTTTCTGTATAACTCTTAATTAGAAATTTGTTGTGACTTCTGTTAATAGTCCCAGAAGAGGACATCCAGAGTGTTAGGTAGATTGTCAATGAAGAATTCATAGGAGGACTATATTATAAAAGGATGAATAAACATAGTGATCTATTCTAATGAGGGAGGATCAACACTCTTAAAATTTTTGCTTATAGGGAGATTCTGGGAAGATGTCAGAGTAGAATGGTAAATTTCAAGTTCTCCAAGTTTCCCCCACAAATAGAACAAATTTGCTCCTCAGAATGAACATAGACAGGTGAAAAATCCAGAATATTTGGGCAGAACAGGGGTACTTCTGGTACAACCAAAAAAAGTTCTGAAGAAAGATCCAGGGCCAGGAGATTAACCCACATAAAGTATAAACATCTCTGGGCTAGTTCTGCAGAAACATCAAGTGGGAACCCCTTGAGCAAGATGGATTTGGCTGGAGCTTCAGCAGGAACCACAGAAACTTTCACCTCCTAGTCAACTTGAGGAGTTGGGGGTTTGGTTCCAGGAAGACTAAGTGAGCTTTGGCTAATCAGAAAAGCCAGGCTCAACTGTGCTGCAGAGACAGATTTGGGAAAGTAATAAACACCACACCTATAGAGGAAGTGAGGTAGGAATACTTTTGGCTGCAGGTACTTACAGGAGAGGGAAAATCTTGATTTGGTGTTCCAAGGCAGAGAGCTGAAGTGGAGTTAGAAACACCATCCCTCACCCCATGATTAGATTTGCTTACACTAATACTTCTCATTTAAAAAAAAAAAAAAATGAAATGGCAAAGAAAAAAGAAACCAACCACAGAAACTTATTATAGGAATAAGGAATAACAGGGTTCATCTTCAGAAGAGGACATTGAAGTAAAAAAAAATCTCCTAATCTAAAGACAAACATTAAATAACTCCCTGAACAGAAAGAATTTACAGAAGAATTCAAAAAACAATTTAAAAAATCAAATGAGAGACACTGAGAAAAAAAAAAAACTTAAAAAATAAAAATAATAACCATGCAAGCAAAACAAGAAGATTATGAAAAAAATGTTAACCAACTGGAAAAGGAAATACAGAGTTTCAAAGATGAAAACTACTTTTTGAAAATTACAATTGGGCAAGGGGAAGCCAGTGAAGCTATGAGATACCAAGAAATAGAAAAACAGATTCTAAAGAATATAAAAATAGAACAGAATGTGAAACAACTTATAAGAAAAATGAATGATCTGGAGAACAGATCAAGAAGAGAAAGTATAAGAAAAATTGGACTGGGGGCGAGCCAAGATGGCAGAGAAGAAACACACGACTCTGTGAACGTCCTTACTCCCTCACAACCAATAAGATAAATCAGCCTCAGAAATAGCGTTGGACTGAAGAGGCATAAAAAATACATCATATCTGAGGGAATTTAGTGAGGGGGAGAATCATAGTGTGAATCTTACTCTCATCAGGAGAGGCTCAAAGAGTAAATAATTGACATATTTGTTTTCCAGAGAATTTTCTCTCACCTCATTAAAAGGGGGGAGAGGAAAAGGGAAAAGGAAAAGGAGAATAAGTGAAGGGACTTGGAGGGAGAGGGGAGGGATACTAAAAAAAGGGAGTGCTGCATGTCACAAGGGGGGTCTGTAAATTAAATATCGGGGAGGGGGGTTAGGGGGGTCAAGGGAAAAAGCATAATCTGGGGATAATATGATGGCAGGAAATACAGAATTAGTATTTTTAACTGTAAATGTGAATGGGATGAACGCTCCCATCAAATGGAGATGGAAATAGAACAAGCTATTAATCAACTCCCCAGGAAAAAATCCCCAGGACCAGATGGATTTACATGTGAATTCTACCAAACATTTAAAGAACAATTAGCCCCAATGCTATATAAACTATTTGAAAAAATAGGGGATGAAGGAGTCCTACCAAACTCCTTTTATGACACATACATGGTACTGATACTTAAACCAGGTCGATTGATATTCAATATGGATTGTGTCAACATCCTGCATTTTATAACTATTTCCATTTACGTTTATGGAATGGCAAAAAAGCTAAAAGGATTTGAACTGTCCATATGGGATGAATGATACTGATTCTCTGAAATTTCCTTCTAGGTACTGTTATTTCTTCTCTTAATCTGGGTAGTTTATATTTTCAAATTTGCATCTATTTTACTTAGGTTGTCAGTTTTAATGGCTTATAATTAGGCAAAACACCTCAATAATTGTTTTAATTCTATCTTTATTGGTAATGCATTCATATTTTTCTTTTGATACAACTAATTTTGTTTTCTTCTTTTAAATAAAATAACTAATATTTTATATATTCCTAATTTTATTTGTTATTTTAATATTTTACATTCAAATTTTTAAATCTCTCCTTTGGATTTCAGAATTTCTAATTTGGTATTTAACTGAAAATTTTTCATTTTCATTTTTAATTTTTTAAAGTTTTTTCTTTATTTGTTTCACATCCAATTCATTGTTCTGTTCTTTTTCTCTTTTACTGAAGTATACATTTTCCTTAAGCACTTCTTTGACTGCATCCCAGACATGCTCATTTTTTTTTTAAGATCAAGACTCTATAATCTGTTAGGAGAGAACTAATTATATCAATGGATAAGATGTTTGGCCTAGAGTCAGGAAAGCCTGAGCTAAAATCCAGCTCCAAACCCTTATAAGCTGTGTAAACCTGGGCAAGTCACCTAATCCTTGTTTACCTTAAGCCATTTGAAATGACAAACCATTCCAGTGTTTAAACCAAGAAAATTGTATGGACAGTATGATGCATGGGGTCACAAAGAATCAGACTAAACAACCAACAACAATCTACTGGATACATTGTTAAACATTAACATAAAATATTAACACATATAAAAATTGGCAACAACTCAGTTTAAGGAATACTATAAAATTTTCTTCCAAAGTGTCCTTGTGACATTGAGGAAACCTTGAGATTCCTAGAACTATACTGGGAAGAATGTATACAGTAGAGGTTCCTACCAAGTTATGAATGTTTCACATATAGTCTGTGTATTTTTCTTCTGCAGAGTAGTTGAACTGGAAAAGATGCTCATAATTAATAAACTGAACAACAAGTGATTGATATTTTTTGGCCACTTACATTCACAGCACTTATATTGAAGGAGTAAGATTGTGACTTATCCCCTCTTCAAAAAAAATAGACACAATTCTGATATCAGTGAAAATATAGATTCACTGATTTATTAAGATATTGGAATATATGTGTATATTTACATATATAACTAGATAATACACTATATCTATATATGCATGATTATTGCTATAGACATAAATTTATTCATAAATACATATATTAATACCATATTCAGAGAGATCACTGCTTGTTCAAAGCTTTGAAATATGCCCTGCAATTTCATTCTTAAATAACTTATTTTAATTTACTAGTCAGGCAGCCGCTAAGCATTTATTTAGTACTTACTATATGTCAGACACTGTACTCAGTGCTAGGGATGAAAATACAAACAAAAATCATTCCCTGCCCTCTGTGCATGTACAATCTAACAAGAGAAGACAACACATAGAAGGGGATAAGTGAAAAAAGAATAAATGGGGAAAAGGGACCCACTTGAGGCATGTTATGATACTTGGTCTGGGCCCTTACCAAAATAAAGTTCCTAAGAATAACTCACCAATTGGAATATGGACCAAAGAATCAGAGTCAGGAAACCATTCAATTATATTATCTAAGGTTGCCTGCTCTTGGCCCTTTCTAAAATGATTGCTTTAAAAAGCAAAATTGGGAAAGGTTGAGAAAAGAAGTAGAGTTAAGGGGTAACTAAATCGTGGTGGCTATGTTCAGAGAATACAAAAGAAATATAGGATAATAAAAGTTGAAACTAGAAAAGACCCACGAGATAGTCTCTTTCAAAAGCATCAGTCTAAATTTGATGAATTATTTGCCTAATGGCATTTAGTGCTTGAGCCAAGATTTGAACATTTTGCCCTCTGATGCCAAATCTATCATTCTTGCTACAATGCTACATTGCCTTTCCTAGGTGGTAAAAAGGGTCTGTGCACATATAGCCCATCAGAGGTGATTCATATCTCTCTTTTATGCTATTTTGGCTTCATTACTTCTATGGCTTCATGGTAGCTTTTCATTTGCATATCACAATTTGCTAGATGAGGTTTATGACCAATATGAGGCATCTGTTTTGGAGGCCTATCTTTGTCTCCTAAGAATCAGTTCATAGAACCATAAATTCAGAGCTGGAAAGAAATTCCGATATCATCTACTCCACTTACTTCATTTTAAAGATGTGAATACTGATGTTCAGAGATGATGGTATCTGTATAATCCTCCAGAGTTCTCAGTTTTCCTCATCCATAAAATGATGAGATGAAGTTGCTAGACACAACAATCTCTAAGATCCAGCTCTAAATCTATGATACAATCTATGACCCTAAGTCATTTATATATGATTCTAACATGTTTTTGGTATTTCACCACAGAGCAATGTCACAAATTGTAAATGACTGAAAGGATGTTGGAAATAAAGGGATGCTCAATTTTAGCTCAGTGAACTTGGGTTCAAGTCCTTTCCATATACTATCTGTGTAAATTCTGGGTTTCATTGTCTTCATCTATAAAATGATCAAGTTAGGAAAAATATAGCAATCTCAATTTATGATCCTGAAATTCTATGAAACCAACATGGTGTAAGAGATGAAGTAGTAAATCTCTAGTGATAAGGGGCAGTTAGAATTTGAACCCAAGTTGTCTGAATCCTTGACCTATAATCTTTCTCTTACTGAGTGCCTACCTTTCTATCAGCAAAAGGTCAGAAGTAAAGAAGTCCATTTCTTACCTCAGTGAAACTTGACTGAGTATTCTGAGCCATTAAGTGATGTGGGGGGTTGGAAAACATCAGTGGGACTGGAGGTCTGCCTATATGCATATGGCTCCAAATTCCCTTATCATTGATGACCAGCCTGACACTTTGTTTTCTTTCGGAGTCCTTCTATGTGCCCTTTATTTGTTTTGTTTCTCTTCCCAGTTCTTACTCAAGCTGTGATTGAATCCCCCACCATTCATAATAGTGAGGCTCTTTGTAAATTAAACATTGATAAATGTTTTAAGGGCCAAGAGAAAAGCTGTTTGAAACTGACATCAAATTGTCTATTCTTTCTTTAAAGCCTGTTTGCTGAGGAATGAAAAGCTACAATTACCATAACTTGATCATGGGTTTTTATACGAGTGAGGAATGTGAAATGACTCTCTGCTTCCCCTATGAATTTGAGGACTGTAAAGCTGATGTAGAGATGATCAACAGGATGTCATTGGAACAAAACTGAGAATGATTCAGGAACAATAAAACTGTGAAGAGGATACAACAGCAGCAACAGAAGGCATTTGATTATACAAGACTACAATAGGATAAGAAGTGGGGTTTAAAGCACTCCTTTCAAACATAAAAAGCTAACTTGAGAATCAGGGACTAAATTCATTCTTGGCCACAGAAAGCTTAATTAGTATCACTAATTGAGAATTATAAGGAAGCATACTTTGAATTTTCCTTGAAAATTCTAATTCCCTTTTTTTAATTAGTGGACATCTTCAAGGAGTTTTGATGACTGTTGGAAGTTCTAGATTTAGATTGGGCTAGTTGGCACCTAAGGTTCCTCTTGTGTCATGAAAATTATTTTATTCTTTTCTTTTTTTTTCAGTTTTTGTTACAATATCACTGTTTTAAATATTTTATCGATTATCATGATTGAGTACCAATTGCTGTCAATTGCCAAAGGATAAATTGACTTTTGTGGACCTAAATGCATTTCCTTGAATTACATAGAACCAAGGGAAAAGATAAGAGATGAGCAAAATCCAGGAAAATCAATTTCTGTTTGCATATTAACCACCTTCTTCCCTCAGATGTGGATAGGAAAAAAAAAATATATCATCATCCAGAGCCTAAGAGCCCTGGAAATGACAATGTGCCCCTAAATCACTACTATTCCTTCCAATATGACCCCAGACATGATTCTCAAAGATAGCAATCTTGGTAAATAATTCAGCCAGTATTCGTGTAATCAATAATAAATATTATTGAACCCACTGCTATCAATGACCAGCCAAGTCCAAAGATTTCAAGAGAAGATATTTTCTCACAACTACTCATTAACAAGTGAGACAAGAAAATAAGCGTAGTTGAAAAAGCAAGACATTCTAAGAAAAACATCAACAACAAAAATGGGAGGCAACAAGTATCTGGTTAATCAAACTACCACTACCACCTTGATAAATCACTTAGCAGCTAGTTGTCTCTAATGGGCAATAGGTAGAAAACAACTCAGAAATTTGGAGAATTGAAAACTTGGAAAAGAAAGTTTAAACAACCAAAATCATTGTCAGAGTCCAATTCAATTCAATTTGATAAACATTTATCAAGTGTCTACTAAGTGCTAAAGCCTGAGCTACACTCTAGTCCAGGGGTACAAATAAGAAAAAGAAAGACAGTCTCTCTTACCTCATTAAGCTTACAATCCAATGAAGGAAAACAAGATACAAAAGGTATAAGAAAAGAGGGGTGTGTGGGTGTGGGTGTGTGTGCATGTGGGTAAAAACAAGGATTACCTCATTTGGGGATATCTTGTCTGGCTGATCTTCAGAAAGAGAGCCCAATAAGTTAGGGGATCACAGACCATTTGTCAGGAGGTGTCTCAAAAGAATTTTCAGGCTAGAACCCATCTCCAAGTCAATTGGCAAAGTTTATTGTAATTGTAATTAATGTTCAGACCAGCCTTGATTTTAATGGAGGAGTGCAGGAGACAGGGGAGCCAGCAGGAGGATGGTTAAAAATGGAATGCTTCTCTTCCAGTCCCCTCAGTCTTTAAATATGTGGTGATTACATCATTATAGCATACTGGATGCGTGAACTAGAGAACCATTACACCACCATGCTAAGTACTAAGTATATATATACAAAAGAAACATCCTCTCATCAATTCTACTGAGTTAACACCTTGTTTTAAGTATCCTTGTTTCAAGTATACTTTTCCTGAGTTCTGGCCCTGTACATTGTAATGCCAATTGAAGCAGACTAAATTCCAACAGAATTTAGTAAAGAATCAGGAGCAGGAAACAAATTTATCTAATTTTTCATGTCTTTGATATACTCATTTTATGG
Organism: Sminthopsis crassicaudata; assembly: GCF_048593235.1. Lineage (NCBI taxonomy): Eukaryota > Metazoa > Chordata > Mammalia > Dasyuromorphia > Dasyuridae > Sminthopsis > Sminthopsis crassicaudata. Next base: position 89,686,468 of record NC_133617.1, read on the forward strand.
CTTAGACATAGAACTCCGGAATTTGGTTATCACTGACCAGCAGATTATGTATATGACAGTCAGCAATGCTTGTAAGCCAGAGGCCTTTAGAATCATTGACAGATTGTTAAAACAATAGCACTCTAAGGTCGGAAGACCTAAAAATTATTGCTATATTTCCTCTAGAAGCTGTACCCAATCAGATCATGAAACTGAAACAAAGCAGAATGGCAGAAATAAAGTGAATTGAAAATCCAAATTCTACCCTCTATAAAAAAAAAAAAAAAAGGTTTGGGTTTTGAGTCTCTCTCTCTCTCTCTCTCTCTCTCTCTCTCTCTCTCTCTCTCTCTCTCTCTCTCTCTCTCTCTCTCTCTCTCTCTCTCTCTCTCTCTCTCTCTCTCTCCCCCCCACCCCCCCTCCATTTTCTGGAAAATGGGAAGGGGGTTGTGTATCCAAGGCTGATTTAGCAACATGATGATGAGTTAAGAAGTGATCAGTTCAAACTGAAAGCAACATCTTATTTCCTGGATATCAAAGCAAGAAAACCTGCAGATGCAAAGTGGAGTGGTTTCCCATCAGAAATAGATTTTTTTTTCTCGATGAATATAGAATTAGAGAAAAGTTATTACCACCTGCATTTTCATAATGCTCTAGGAACAAGAAGTTATTTCATTCTCCCTTGGAGTTTAAATTTCTTATACATTTTGTTCCCAGCATTCCCATGGTAATAATGTGTTAATTGATTAAGTGCTAAACCATGCTAAACCACTAATTACAAAAACAGTTGCAGCAGTTTGAAAAAAGGAGAGGTAGATAATAAAAAGCATCATAGAGGAAAGTAATTATAGGACCACAGGATTTAGAGCTAGAATGGACTTTAGAGATACCTACTCTAAAGAGTAAGGCACAAGGAAAAAGTATTTAATATCTCAGACTATTTATTTCTTCAACTATCAAATGACTAGATTGGAATAGATAGTGTATTAGGCTCCATGTCCATCATGCCTCAAATTTAGTTTAGCTAAGGACTCTCTGGCCTCTTTCTTGAGAAAGTTATGTTTTTGAGGGTACCTCTCCCCACTTATAGATACCCCCATAAACTATTCAACTTTTATGTTTTCTCTTCTTCCATTAGAATATAAGTACCATTAAAGACAAGATGTTTTTGCTTATATTTATAATCTCAGAATTTATCACAATGCCTGGAACATAGTAAGTGCCTAATAAATGCTCTATCAGTGTCTATGTACTGTGATCCTATCATTTTTCTGCATTGCTGTTAGGGGACTATTGTGGCTAATTTGTTTGCATGAGAAAAAGAATTAGCTTGCAGGTAGGGGGTCTCAAAATTCTCTCTGGCTTTTATATACTAACTTTAGGTTTGAGTACTGTTATAATTTATTTAATAAAATTTAGATTTTAATAAAATTTAATAAAATGTATACATGCTTGAGAATTATGATATAAATGGCAGGATGAACCTTGATATTAATGTGAATGTATAGACAGTGTTCAATAAAAAAGTATATGTTAATGGGATTTAATGATTTTGCTTTTTTTTAAGACTATGGACGAAATATTACCTTCAATTTAAGTTAAAACAAGTTATCATTCTGTATTTTTATCCTTAATATAATTCTTTTATTAAAAGATATAGGAATAAATTAATTCTAATATCTTCCTTTTGAGATTGTTTCAAATTTATACTGTTTCCTGTTGATACAAAGTTATTTTCATATTGTCTGAACATGTCTTTTTTGAGAGAAAAGATCTTGCTTTTTTGTTTGTTTATTTTTGTCTTTCTTTGCATCCCTAGTGCTTACTATAGTGCCTTCCACACTGTAGGCACATTGTTAATAGTTTTATTTTATAGATGAGACAACTGAAGCCCACAGAGACTAAGTGAATTGATAAATATCAACTATCAAGTAAATAGCCAAACTCAAATTAAAATTCAGATCTTTTGACTCCAAATCCTATATTCTTGCAAACTGTAACATAAATGTTAGCTAAGTGTGACAGTATGGGGAGGATTCGGGTAGATAGAAAGATATGGTAATTTGATATAGGGAAATTGTTGGAAATATATCAGAATTTGAGACTCAATGAACAAGAAAGTCAAAACATGACTAAGGTAAAGATAACTGCTGGAAAAGAAGAATTAGGTGAACAGGGCAATTAAAGCATAGATGAAATAATCAATAAAAATAGGCAACAGACATAGGCATTCAGAAAACCAGAATACAATCAGAGGTATCCATAAGCTTAAATAGTGATGAAATAGAAAAATTTTTAAACACAGATATCCTTTCTTGGTTTCTTTTTCAGGGATCTATTAGATTTGTCATCCTGTGCTTTTCATTGTACCTTATTAAATATCATTCTCCAATTAGTCATGGAATTGTCCTTTATCACCCTCCTTTTCATAAATCCACATATGGGAAGAAAATTGGGTATATTGTCTAGGCAAAATGGACAGGAAATTGGAGTTTATTTCTGCTACTAACTAGGTTAGACTAGTCCACTTCATCTTAACAAGCTTCATTTTCTTTAGGGAATGAGTGGATATGGAAGAATGAGAATAGGTCTTGCAATTAGACACCCTGAGTTCAGATCCAGGCCCAAACATTTACTGCCTTTATTATTTCAAAAAAGTTATTTAACCTCAATTTATTCATCTATTAAAATATTATATTGGACTAGATAATGACTTAGTTTTTTTCTGCCTTAGATTTATGTTTCCTTGAAAAATATCTGTGAGATTAAATAATCTCCTGTGTTCCTTCCATTTATGACATTCTGATTATAGAGGCAAAACCAGAAGGGATTACAGAGGACTCAAAGTTGTCTAAGTCTCTTATATTACAGATCAAGAAACTGAATCATAGAGAAGTTAAGTGATATTCAATATTACATAATAAATATCTCAGGTGATATTTGAATTGGTGTTTCCTGATTCTAAATTCAGTGCTTTTAATTATTATATTCCTTTGTTCTATGTTCTAATCAGCATGATCCTTGGGGATTAGGATCTGGGGAAGCTATGAGTCTAATAGGGGAAAGAAAAGAACCAGCTCTATCCCAAGAATACAAGTGGAACCTTTTGCTCACTACTCCATGGTGGTATTTGGGAGCTGTGCTGAAAGTAGTCTCTGGTAGATTTAAGACCAGATAAAAAGTAGAGAAGGAAGGAACATGGAAGAGTGATTATAGTGAAATTGTGGACTATGTTTTTGCAATGTTGCAGTGATATTGGAGAGGCAGAGTTGTGTAATGAAGAATGAGTCTGTAGTGTGTTTTGGGGGATAGCTTGGAGTGAGGGTAGTTTCAGTAGTTATACATATGATTGGCAAGACATTGAGTGAGTGGATACATGCCAGTGCAAATGAGAAGCGTGGCAGCCCAGCTGTGCTTTGGGACTTGGTTAGAGAAAGACTTCATGGGAGGTTAGGACTATGACCTAGTTGCTAGTGTCCTCCCACACAGTCAGTACCAGCGGGGCACAAGCAATGATGAAAAGAGTGTGAAATCATATTCGTCTCATACAGAGTTCCTGTTTTTGAGTCATGCACTTCTGAGCTGCTTTAGATGTCTGTTCTGGGGGCTTATAGGTAGGAACTAGGGAAGTGTTATAGAATGACCTAGAGTACAAGGCATCATAAAGTAAGGCCCCTTCCGGCTCTAACATTCTCAGATATATGTTCTAAGATCCCTTTCATCTGTAATGTTCTATGGGTGTTCTGAGCTCTTGTGCAGTTTTTAATCTCCCATGGTTATCGATGATAATAAATTGAACAGACACAATCTCTGCTCCAACACAGATCCTATATAATAAGACAGAAAAGCATTGAAATGATTAGATATAACTATCCTTCCTATCATTTAAAAGAAACAATATAAAAAAATATACTGAATTAACAATGATTTCAGTGCAACAAAAGGGTACAAATTCTCATTATCAGCACCTTGTACTTAAAAAATTCATCAGGGAGTTTAATGTTTTCTTTAGAGGGTTTTGATTAAGAATATCTATTCTAGGCTTACCGACAATGTCTCAAACTACACAGCTAGTAGCCTGAGCTCAGCAAAAGTCAAAGTTTGAGTCATTTATATTTATCTCTGAAATTTTCTTCCTTGCTGGTTTCCAGAGCTTCAATATGTCAGCCTCCAGGAAACAGTACAAGAATCTATTTTGTTGGTGAGTTACCTTGAGGGAATATTTCTGTGCTGTCTTATTTAACTTTAGCATTGACTTTTAATGCTTTATTTTTAATCTACCAGGGGGGCTGACACATATAGCTTAAATAACTGAGTGAGTTGAATTCTCTTCATTACCTAGGCCCAGTTGCAAAATTTCTGTTTGTAATTGTATATTAAGTAAGCTAATTCATTCACACCAAATGAAATATAGCTTTACATTTGAGGTTTTTGATAATCTGACTAATTTTTCTGGCATTTATATAATTCCTCTTTTCTGCTTAGAAATACTAGATCACTCCTGTTTTTTAATATTCTCATTTAACTTATTTCCTGACTTTGTACTATTTCCTGTGACTGGAATGCCCTCTTACTTGATCTTTACCCATAACTATTCTTTAGAGTCCAGTTTACAGGCAATCTTCTCCATGAAATTCTTCAAGTTTCCTGGTAAGTAGAATTTGAGATTTTCAGTGAGGGGAAACTTCTATAGTTGGTTCTCTTTCAAGTACAAGTTGGACTAAATAATTTCTTCTGATGTTTTCAATCTGTAGGTACGCTTTCCTTTCTGTTAAAAGATTTATATATTCAAGTTTATACCAATGGAGGAAGTACCCACATGAAAGAGATTACAAGTTCATTACAAACTTGAAATAAAAATCTCTTCCTGTGACTGGAATACTACTTTGCATTCTTTAGGACTTTAATAAATGTTTGATGAATGAATGAACATTGTCTCCTTGAAGATAGAAGCAATGTGTTTACCTCTTTAATCATGCACAGGGCAACATATACCATAAATGAATAAAAAAGTTTTATTGATTGCTTAATATAACAAGTGTAGGGATAATAACTCATATTTTCATAATCTTAAGAACTCTATTTATTTTATTCTCTTCTCTTACTCTTAATCCTACCTTTCTTTAAAGACCCTGCTCAAATATTACCTCTCTCAGCAGATCTTCAGATATTCCTGACCTACTTGGAAAATAGATGCCCTTCTTTAGAGATCCCATAGCTCTTTCTTTATACATTTGTCATAGATTCTATTTTATTCTATATTATACTTCAAGAAATAGATGCATATATTTTATTCCTCTTGTATTCATTTCTAAGCTCTAGTACTTACTATCTATGTAAATTTTACAAAATCATTTCACCTCATTTTTCCCATCTGTAAAATATTTTACTTCATTTTCAGGAATGTTGTAATGGTCAAATGAAATTTGCAAATTTGTAAATATCATTTACAAAAGAATGCCAGGATAAAATAAATGTAAGAACAAATCAATTTCTGTAGATATAATTATTTTGTCTATTCTTTACAAAAAAATCATTAAGTCTCTGTTATGTTTAATTTCCTGTAAGTAATTCATATATTTTTACCATTCTCCTTATAATACATGGTACTTAGCAGGAACTAAATGAATGGTTATTGATAAAGTGACTAAATATTTTCTAGTTTTTCAAAGACCTGGTGTTTTAAATTCTTCTAATAACTATCCAACCCCCCCCCAAAAAAAAAGGATTATCCTTGAAAAAAATAGATATCCCTAAGCATGGATATAGAGATCATGGCTAGAAAGCAGTTTCTTGGAGAAATATTTGAGGGTACTATTGAAATTCAATTTCAAAATAAAATTCCAGTGTAATATGATAACTCCTCAGAAAATGAATACAAATCTAGGATAAATAAATAAAAATGTAGTGTACATAGTGAAGGTGGCAAAAGAGGCTTCAACTTAATCCCACTGTATGAGTTTGGATATTGATATGCTTCCTATAATTCGTATGACCATAGGAAACTTCCTTAGTCCATCTGTGACCTTGATATTTTATTCTGTAAAATAAGGGGATTAGACTATATTTAATCTCCCTGCCAGATCAAAATACCATATCTTATCATTGATCCTGTTATATTCCATTGGGGCATCATATTTTGTTGTCAATGACAAGCTGGAGTGCATACAAAGGATGGGTATAAATATAGTGAGAAGACTTTAAATCATGTCATAGAAAGATTGATAGACAGACCTGGAGATATTGATCTTGGAAAAGAAAAGTTGGGGGAAGAGAAAGGAAAGAAAAGGGAATAATAACAGCTTCCTTCAAATATTTGAATGACAACCATGTGAGAGAGAAATAAGACTTTTTATTCAGCATTGTCTTGGAACTTACAACTAGAAAAGGAGAAGAGGAGTTAGAATTTTCCTTAATAAAATGGAAAAAAACACACACACTTTATAACAATTAGAGTTAATCTACAAAGAAATGAAATTTCAAGTGGAAGTTGGATGACCACTTGTCAGGGATATTTTAAAAGGGGGTTTCCTGTGTTGGTAGTGGTTGTTTTTAATGGCTTCTAGGGTGACTTCCTACTGAAGAATTTTATTATTAATAGCTCCTTGCAAATCCTCCAGCCGCAAAATTTATTTATGAGTGAAAGATTTTCAATGACTAACTGAAGCATTCACAAAATGAGGAAAGGAGGAAGAAATGAGAAGGGTATTAAAAATAAGAGAGGCAGCTAGGTAGCACAGTAGATAGAACATGAGGCTTGTAATAAGAAAAATTCATTTTCCTGAATTCAAATCTGGCCTCAGACACCCTGTAGCTATGTAACCCTGGGCAAGTCACTTAATCCTGTTTGCCTCAGCTTCCTCATTTGTAAAAATGTGTTGGAGAAGGAAATGGCAAAACATCCTAATATCTTTGCAAAAAACAAAAACAAAACAAAAAACCCACTGGGTTTACAAAAAGTCAAACACTATTGGAAAATGACTGAACAATGACATCATCATCAGCAATAACAGTGAAAAGGGAGAAAGGAGAAGAGGCACCCTGAAGGGTTAGGGATGCCATTAATTAATGATTGTATTTAGTACAGAAAAAGTATGCCAGTTTATTTAAGGAATGGGCTAATAAGCTCATGAGTTCTAAATTGTTGCTTGTTGTCCTTTGTTCTTGAAGATGATATCAAATGATATCACTTTGTCAGAATCAAGTTACAGTACATCAAACTGTGGCTGTTCAGACCAATATGAGCTCAGAATGCTCTGCAACAGGTTGGACCCAAATGGTCCCTATGAACATTTGGGATGGATTCTCTAATTTTGTGCATCTCACATTTCTTTTGGGCTAATTCAGTTCTTCTTTGCTCATAGAGTACAGCACCTTCTCTGATGAGGGCACAGCATCTTAGGGGGTCCTGTGTGAGACTCTCCTATGTTATACAATTGATTCTAAAGTTAAGAGAGACCTTGAAAGTGTCCTTGTATCATTTTTTCTAACCTTGTGAGCATTTCCCCTGTGTGATCTCTCCATAAAATGGTATTATTGGAAAGCATAGATTTGACATTTGAATAATGTCACCAGCCCAAAGGAGTTGTGCTCTCTGCAGTAGAGTTTAAATGCTTGGCAGTTAAGTTCAAGAAAGGACCTCAGTGTCTGGTACTCGTCTTATCCTATCAAGTGATCTTCAGACTCTGCCACAGTTCAAATGGAAGCAATTAAGGTTCGTTCCATGGTGCTGGTGTACTGTCCAGGTTTCACAGACGCACAATGAGATCAGTACAACAGCTCTCTAGAGTTTTTGGTGGTCAGTCTAATATATCTCCTCTCCCATGCCTTCCTTTGTACCAACCCAAATGCTGAGCTCTCTGTAGCAATGCCTGTTTCTGTAAGGGGCCTTTAAATGGGTGCCACAGTGCATCAGGAGATTGAGGCCTGGAAGTAATTTCTGTGGATATTAGGACTGCCCTTGGGCGGGATCCTGGCCATATTGAGATAGCTTCCTAATGGGTGACTCTCTCACTGATTGGCTGTGTGTGTGACCTCACAGGCCCTATGTAAGCCCACTGCAGGCAGCAGGCAGTCCTCTTTAACCTGGCGTTCTTCACCTGGGCTTCCTAGCCTGGGTGGCCAAGCCAAGAAGGATAGCCAAAAGAGGTAAGGGTTTTGGTAGTGAACACATAGGTCTTCTGACCAGGTGTTCACTCGGGAACCAACAAGTCAGGGCATCAGTTAGGGCATTATGTGAGGAGGTATAATAAAGGCTTTTAAGATTACACGTGGTTGTCCTTGAGTGCGCTACCAGTCATTAAGCTATAGATTCAAGAGATTGTGACCAGAGACCTTTGAAGGCCTCAGAGGAGGCGAGCCAGGTAGAGTTCACACTGCAGAGGACGGTGGTCAAAGGTACTCTGGTGGGTCTAGGACAGACTAGTAATTGTAACTGCCAGGAGAGCATGTTACAAATGGCGCTCAATGTGGACGCATAAGGGATTATCAGGTTTTGAAAATATTTAATATTCAGAATTAAGATTCTGAAAGATCCGGTAGAAACGCCACTTAAGAGGGAAGACAGAGAAGCAATATGGACCCAGGTAACTATGGGATCAGACTCAAGGACACAGCTGAACATAATGCTTATTATATAAAGAGGTTAAAGAGCCAGATGGAAGATCTTTTAACAAAGATCACCACTGAAGAACAGCAGGAAGCTTGTAATCAAACTCCCAGAAGGCTATCCCCACACCCAGTAAATATAGCTCGGAGAGGGAGCAACCTAGAGCTAGTGCATATGTATGACAGTATAGAGTACGAAATGCCACAGCAAGAGTTGCTGGAATTGCAGGTTAAACTACAGATTGAGCTAGAGAAAGAAGAAAAAGCTAGGTTAATACAGATAGAACAGGAAGAGTTCAAACCAGTGGCTGAAACTAAGGAAGGAAATAAACGAACCACATGGACTAAAGTTGTAGAAATTCTTCTTAGCATTTTGTTGGTTTACCTCCTGCATTGTTGTTTTAAAGAATTTATCCATTACTCTTCCATTGAGAAGAAGTTTAGTTCTTTTTATGTGCAAAGCTCAGGTTTGATTTTGAATCAGCCTTTGGGGGATTTTCCAATTCTTCTTCCCTCTGCCTCACCTTCTTGGGCCAAGGGAGAAGGGGGAGGAGGAAAAGGAAGGGCGATAATATCATCAGCACTGCCCATTAATCCATTTAAAACTCCTGTGTCTTCATTTCAAAGGACAGGAGTAGGCTTTATTCCCCAAGGCAAAAAGGAATTGTGGGGTATTGACTATAATCAGAAAAGTTTTAAAAATACAGTTCAGTTAATTTCTAAGAAACCTTACAGGGATAAGACCTTGCAGTTAGAGAGAGTGGAGTTTTATACTTGTAAAACTGCTAGGATCGTCTTTGGAGAGTTGGAACTCCTCTTTTCTTACCTTGTGGATTTTCCAGTTCCACAGGTGAGCTTCATTTCCCAACCCCCTACGGGTACTTATAAAACAGTGTTTATGTTTAGAATGGGTTGGAAAATTGCTGTTTTAATCATTAGAATAAATAGACAGTGTGTGATCTTTGACCCAGGAGGAAAAGTAATATCAGATTTATTGATTCACACTCATGGAGTACAATTCGGTCAGAAACTCAAACTTTGATTTTTAGGCAAAAGAATTCAGGGATATAGCCGAGTGTTCTTTTTTCATTAACTGTATGAGTGGATGTTTTAAGACCAATGGACATTATGGCTTCATTCCAATCTGGAGAAGCAGCTAGACATGTGATCAACCATTTTTCTATTGTAGAAATTTCACATGCATTTAAGACAGTTTATGGATTGGCTTACAAATATTTTGCCTTTCGGTGTTTTTGCATTGAATTTGACTTTGCCCATTCCATTGGCATTTCTTATAATCCTATTAGTAAAGTCATTACTGCACAGACTATCCCCAAGATCTTCTCTTCTAAACAAGAGAAGGGAATTTTGGGATATGTGATTGCTTACAATTTTTAAATTTTGATTTTACATTTTTAAAGACTTTTGATTTTACATCTTCAAAGTATTTTGATTTTACATTTTAAAGTTATTTTGGTTTTATATTTTTAATCTATTTCGGTTTTACACTTTTAAATTATTTTGGTTTTACATTTTTAAATTCTTTGCCTTTTACCTTAGCAATGCACTTTGGGCATACACAGAAAGTGCAGCTAAGTGACGAACTGACTTTTGTTCATCTTTTTGACAACAACTTTGTTTCCACTGTGATGTGGAAAGGCCTGGATGGCATTTGGAAAGGCCCAAGTTGGGCCAGGGTTTGGGGCCCTGGGTACATTCTTTCCTAGGTGAAGATCCAGCAGTAGAGTTCATCCCCACCAGAGACATTTGTAACCTGGGGATCCAAGAGAAGGACCAGACAACAGCCCAGAGAGACCAGCCAGATGTCCGCAGCCCTTCAGACACTGATGGCAGCAACGTCCCTCCTGACCGTGACACCAGAGACAGCAGACACAGTTCCAGTGTAGCAGCTGAGATGGACTGTTTTGGGTGATATGCAATATAAAGACTGTAAATGGACAATGGGCCTGTTTGCTCCTCCCGTGGCTACTTGCCATATGGTGGCCTGGGGAGAGGCTTTGCCCTATGCTTTCTATTGAAGGACTATGCTTTTAAATTAGTGGGTGAAAAACCAACGCACCCACCTGCCGTTGTTATTGAGACAATGTTATTGGACATGACTTTGCTTATGTGCACCTGTGAAACTAGAATTGCTCTAGGATTGTGAAAAGTGCAATTGAGAATTGTATTAAGCTAGAATTGCTCTAGGATTGTGAAAAGTGCAATAGAGAATTGTGATAAGCTAGAATTGTGAAAAGTGTATTAGAGAATTGTGATAAGCTAGAATTGCTCTAGGATTGTGAAAAGTGCAATAGAGAATTGTGATAAGCTAGAATTGTGAAAAGTGTATTAGAGAATTGTGATAAGCTAGAATTGCTCTAGGATTGTGAAAAGTGCAATAGAGAATTGTGATAAGCTAGAATTGCTCTAGGATTGTGACAAGTGCAACAGAAAATTGTAAGAAACTAGAATTGGTCTAGAACTGTGATAAATGTAACTAGAATTGTGACAACCTATTTCACTGATATTTAATTGTTAACTAGAATTGTGATGTTTTACCGTGTTGACTTCCCACCTCAGTGTTGACATCCTACCTCATTGGCATCCTACCTCATTGGCATATTATATCGAGTATGACTTTGATGAATGGGTTGAACACTTGGGCCACTGTTGAGCCTGGTTCTTATTGTCATACTTCTGTTTACTGATCTGCTGCTCTGTACCTCCTTGGGCATAACACTGTCATCTCATGGATCAAGTGAACTATAGCTGGTGCTAAAAGTTTAGCTTGGTGAGATGTGCGGTTCCCGCAAAACAAGAGAAAGGGAATTGTAAGGGGCCTTTAAATGGGTGCCACAGTGCATCAGGAGATTGAGGCCTGGAAGTAATTTCTGTGGATATTAGGACTGCCCTTGGGCGGGATCCTGGCCATATTGAGATAGCTTCCTAATGGGTGACTCTCTCACTGATTGGCTGTGTGTGTGACTTCACAGGCCCTATGTAAGCCCACTGCAGGCAGCAGGCAGTCCTCTTTAACCTGGCGTTCTTCACCCTGGCTTCCTAGCTTGGGTGGCCAAGCCAAGAAGGATAGCCAAAAGAGGTAAGGGTTTTGGTAGTGAACACATGGGTCTTCTGACCAGGTGTTCACTCGGGAACCAACAAGTCAGGGCATCAGTTAGGGCATTATGTGAGGAGGTATAATAAAGGCTTTTAAGATTACACGTGGTTGTCCTTGAGTGCGCTACCAGTCATTAAGCTATAGATTCAAGAGATTGTGACCAGAGACCTTTGAAGGCCTCAGAGGAGGCGAGCCGGGTAGAGTTCACACTGCAGAGGACGGTGGTCAAAGGTACTCTGGTGGGTCTAGGACAGACTAGTAATTGTAACTGCCAGGAGAGCATGTTACATGTTTCAAATTTATTATCAATGTGGCTTAAGCCTTCCTTAAAATTAGAAAAAAAGACATTTTTTTCTGACTGTGTGCTTTGGTCAGTCACTTTCATTATTGCAACTGAATAAAATGTGAGAAATACTCCTAATCCCTGTTTCCAGGATAATCAATCTAATTCTCTGCACCAATTATTCCCTGGGAACTTTAACTCTATTAAATCTTCAGCTTTTTGTAGCAAGTGAGAATCACTCATGAAAGATTTTGTATAGAATTACTCTATCATAAATAGCACTTATCCCAAGTCCACTTTCCTTTTGACCTCCTGTTAAATGTTTTAGGAAACACAGCACAAGATACTTGTATTGGGCTTTGGACTAAAAGAATTATGCAGCCCAAGAGAATAGTGAGCTATGTGGATTAATATTCTGTCAGGTCACAGTTTGTTTATATCATGGATCTGACTAAAACCAACTGAGACAGAAATGGTTACCAAAAAAAAATCAATCTTGTCTAAAGGTTGTAAAAACTAGAAGTTTCATAATTGTATACACAATTTTTCAAGAAGTATACAAAAGTATGTTTCTGAATAAATCTGGCATCAGGTTTCTTGAAAGGGAGAAAAGGGTATGCTTTAGGCCATGACAGTTTCTTTCCTTAAATGACTGAGGAATTGGGCCTCTGAGAAAACATAGAGTGATATAAAATATGTATAGCTTAAAGGAAAATCAGTACTTCCATTTATTTAGGGATTCTTCCACAGATGGAAGAAGAGACCTCTGAAGATCTTTCAAATTATTTAATATTCTTAGAATTTTAAACATATTAGAACCAGAAGAAACTTTGCAAGTTATATAATGTTAGAGACTGCAAAGTGCCCTTAAAAATAGAACTACAGAATTTCAAAGCTGGTAGAGAATATAGAAGTCACCTAGTCAGAGACTTAATAGATAATGAGCTAACTTTTATGTAGCATTTACTATGTGCCAGACACTATCCTTGTTTCACAAACATCTCATTTGATCCTCATAACAATGGGGGAGATAGATGTTATTCTTCGTTTTACAAATGAAGAAACTGAAACAAAGTAGTTTGCCCAGTTTCAAACACTATTAAGTGTCTGAGGCCACATTTAAACTTATCTTCCTCTCTCCAGACCAAACTATCTATCCACTGAGAGAAATTAATACAATAATTAATATATTAGTAACTAATTGTTAATTTATGAGCCAACCTTTTCCTGCTATTTCTGTTAAGATATAAATCCAAAAAATGTCACTTGTTTCTGAAGTGTGTGATTGAATGAAGCAATTTGCTCCTAGACCTCAAGGTACATGCTCTTTAAATCCTAGATTTATTTTCTGTTTATAATAAAAATGTAATCCAGTTTGGGAGTCTTGGTCTAGAGGAGGAATCTCTTATCCTTGGTTCCCTCAATTAGAATTTAGGGCAACTTAAGGAGAAAACTACTTAGAGAGATCCAGATGCAATGGTTCCTCTAGTCCAGATGTCTTGAGGCTGCTGTGTCTCATGCTCAAGTTATATTCACAGCAGGAAAAGCTGTAGACCTTAAGCTTAACTTCCCATTAAATATCCACTAATCAGATTTGATTTTCATTTGTCTAATTATTTTAAACAATTTGAACGATCTTCAGAGGTTCTTCCCTTTGCCTGTGGAAGCATTTTAAAATAAGAAGTACTGATTTTCTTTTAGCTATATATTTTCTAAATGATCCTATTCTTTTTCAGAAAGAATTTAAGACATTTCTGGGTCTTCCCCTCAATGTCTTTGGTTACTGAAAAACCACTGACCCTCAATTTTTTGATTGCCAGATAGCTTAATTACTAAATTGATCATTAATTACCCAGAAATTCCATCATTCAGGATACTCATTTGTTTCAGTATCTTCTAGCTGGTATTTCAAGGAAGAGAAAATGTTTTGTCAAAATTCTTGTCTAATAAGTGGCAAGAGCAGCACTTGAAATGAACCTTCCTGACTACCAATTAAGGTTTTTTTGGGGGGGTGAAGGGAGTTGAGAGCAGGTTTACCTATTTCACCTTAAGTGAATTTGTACTTTTTTCATGAAATTTTCTCTGACCAATCAACTAAAAGTATCTGTCAACATATTTCTTTCATTTTTGCAATTGCATTGAATTTATTTTTAATTGTTATTTTGGTCCTTTAAATTTTCCCTCACCTTAAGGGGAAATAATCATTTATATAGCATTTACTATGTGTACTGTGCTAAGCAGTATATAAATATTATTTTACCTGATCCTCACAACAACCTTGTAAGATGGGTGCTATTATTATCCCCATTTTGCTACTGAAGAAACTGATGTAAACAGAGATTAAATGATTTGCCCAGTTACACAGTTATTTGGTCTTCTTGACTCCAAGCCTACATCTTTGTTTACTGAAACAGTTTATTAAAAATTACTTTCATTTCTCAGTATTGTTAGGATTTGATTAGTGAAAACAATAGCTCATGTTACATGATCACATGCATTTTATTTTTTCAGTATTTGACATTATATTTAAGTAACTTTGGTAACTGATTCAAGTAATAAGTAATTCAAAATAATGCCCACTTCAATGGATTAATTAATCTCAATAATAAAGAACTAATAATGCTCTTTTTAACCTGGATTTCCTTGTATTTAGATCACTCCCTTGCATTTAGACCACTCCCTATTTATTTACATGTCTTTCCTTTCCCCAGCCCCCCTCCTTAGATTGCAAGGTGCTAGATTCTAGAACCTTTATTATTTTCAGTTTTTAATCTTTCCAGTCAATTCAGGCTTTGACTAGAGTAGAAATTCAGTACTTCTTTATTCATTCAATGAATCCAACTTCTTATAGATCTCCATTGACTGAGATCTTAGTAACTACTTTTAATATACTTTTTTTCCTAAATTATTGGACATTTATTGTGTCTCCTGCCCAAATCCCAACTGAGTTCAGTACCTTTTAAAGCAACTTATAACATTTAAAAATAACTCTAATTGTTAGAACATTTTCTTTCCCCATTATATTATATCCAGAGTTGTTTTCCAACACATTTCTAAATTTCTCTATGACTTTTTCTGCAGAAACATATTTAACCTCTATCTCTTTTTCATGAGTAAAAATTATTCTGGAACCATTGAATCCCATGATTATTCAAGTTCTTAAATCAGATAATCATATTGTCTAAATCATTTATCTTTCAACATTTATTGTTGCTGTTTTCCCAGGATTGTTAAGAACTCTAAAAAGGCTGATACCTCTGTCCCTAAGTATTTCCTACCCTTACTTTTGCAGTCACTGTGGGTGTTCATTTGACAGCATAAACTTTAAAATCATGAAAATGCTATTATGCATGCTTTTAAGAGACAAACACTTATAGAACAAATTTTGTAACTCTAATATGGTTTTTATTTTCTTTTAAAGTGAGGTACAAAGAGCTTTTCCAAACTTCATTCCATTTGATCCTCACAACATACTTTGAGAATATAGAGGGAATACTATACTATTTTACTTATAAGGAAACTCAAGCATTTTCTTTCATCACAATTCACACTAGATTTATACCATTATAGGATTTAGAGCTGGGAGTGTAAATAGGAATAAGGTATTCCCATTCTTTCATTTTACACATGCTAAACTACAATCAGAAAAGATTAGATAACTTTCCAGACTTACATAGGAGAACCACAATTCAAATCTAGGTTACCTGACTACAAACTTTGATATTTTTGCCACAAGAAGAATCTGAACAGGAACAAGAACATATGTATCCTCATTCTCAACCTGATCCATTCTATCTACAGAAGAAGAGGGGTTTCCCTGAATTTTTAAGTACTGAGCATTTCAGCCTCTCCATTTTAGGCACCCTGGAAATGTTGGTTGAATCATTAATTTATTCCTTCATCCTTCAACATTCATGAGGTTCAGCATGCTTTAGGCTCAAGTAAAATGTATTTGGTTTCACAAAGATAAAATTAGATACATGTGGGTTATTGACCCACATGAAGCTTCTGGTCTGTTAGAAAGAAACAAGAATTACTACAGTGTAGAGCAGAATGAGACAGTGAAATAAGAGTATAAAAAGTGCAGTGGAGTGGGAAGATCAGTGGAGAAGGCAGTGATCACTTATGAGAGGAGGCAGGAGAATATAGAGAAAGGTCCTGTAGGACTCAATATTTGAACTGGACTTTGAAAGGCAGCTAGGATTGTGATGAATGGAGCTAGAAAGAAGGTCAATTATAGATAACAAAAAGATTATATACAAAAGATCTATATGCAAAAACATTTTTGTACATTAGCAAATGTTTCCAAAGCCTTACCATGTGCACACAAATACAATCTAAGAAGATTCCTGCTTAATTATGATAAATACTATTTATAATTTTTAAAATTTTCAAATATAATTCTAATTTTTTTGTCATTGATCTCAAAGATTAAAAGAAAAGATCACATCACACATAGTAGGGATTTAATACAACTTGTCATATGAATGAATGGACAATTGAAGTTTTGAGAAAAAAAGCAATTCAATAGAAGTCAAGTAAAAGATTTGGATTCTATAATCCCAATTTTTTCTACTGACATAACATAAACATATGTATACTATATACTTCCACACAAACACACACACACACACACAGACACAACAAATAGGATAGAATAGTCACACTTATAATATGACTGAGCAAGTGAATTTTCTTTGTCAGGGAAATGAAAATTATGTTATTGTTCTCACAGAATTTTTGAGAAAAAAGTCCAAACTAATTTTTAATGCAGTATACAAAAGTGAGTATACTTGTTATTTTGCTTTCTATTTGCTGGGAAGAAAAAAAAAAATTTATATATTAAAAACAAAAACAAAACAAAACAAACAAAAAAAAAACTTAAAACAAAAATACGTGTGTTCACATAGAAATAGCCAAAAAGATTTTTTGTTAGATGGCTGGGTAAAAGATGTGACTACTCACCCCTGAAACCACATAATCTAAGACATGTGAGTTAAGAAAGATTGTTTCACTTGCATTACTTAAGATAATTGTCTTCATTTTCCTTTTTGTCTGGATTCCTTGTCTGAGCACTTATCCAACTTTTCAAAAACTATCTGGTATTTCCTTCAAAGAATCAATGACCACTGTGAACTCCCAAAACTATGTTCTACCTGATATTGTAACCTCTGTGGGTCTCCTATGGACTCCCTGGATTTTGACAAGTCCACTTTATAAAGCCTCTCCCACTGACATACTCTTCCCTGGGTGGAAGGAGAGATGAAACACAATGTGACTGAAAACTCCAAATTTATTTTCTTTTTATTTAAGCAGGCAGTTGTCCCTGAAAGGTGTTAATCTTACTCTCTTGTCATTTCCAATCAGTTTATGATCTTGGGGTTGAGCCAGGGACTTTTAAATCAATGGCTATTATGTGAGAATGCCAGCATGTACATTCAATTGTCCGGAAGTCTTGTACTGTCCTCAATTTATAGTCCAGGCTACAGAAAACAATGTGAATTCCTCTTACAGTGCTGTCGCCTTTAATTATAATCTTTCTAGGCTTTACAGATAATGGCTCCCATATCTTTCATGCTAAATTGTGGAGTACAAGAAAACCCTGCTTGCTTTTACAGGACCCAAACAAATAAAGATTTTGAGATACTCCTAAAGGCTTTGACATCAAAGATGGGAATGTGCTTAAAGGAGTCACTGATCCCCATTATCTCCCATAGGCTACAACTTGGTAGATAATGGGCAAGGGAAAAATGAGGGGCTATCTTATCCCTTCCTTACTCCCTTCTAGTCTCTCTCTGTGTCTCTTTGTTTCTGTGTCTGTGTCCCTGTCTCTGTCTCTCTCACACACACATGGACCCCCACATTTAAATTGTCATAGAAGTCAAGTGGAATGTAGTCTTTTTTCCAGCTGTATTCTCAATATTTTTCTTCCCTTGTGAAAATGAAAACATATAAAAGGGAAAATCAGGAATAAATGGGTAGAAGTTAGAGAAAAACACATTTTAAGTGATGATAAAGATATACCTTCCAGTAGCTGGCCTAAAATGGCATGGGCTACTCCTCAATGAATTCCTCACTCTTCTAAGAGTTCTAATATGTTGAAAAGAGAATACTGCATCAAGTAAGATTTGGTCTACTTAGTGTAACCAAGATCCAAGTTTTAGGCTCAGAGTCCAATCTTGAAGGATGTTTTGTGGTTTACCATCTACCATCTCCTCCCTCCAAATTTAATCTGGGGGAAAAAAAAAACAAACATAATTCATGCCACTTATTGGAATATTAAGGTAACAAGAGAAATATTAGCAACAGGACAATTCTTATCTCTCCCATGAGGTCCATAGATTAGAATAGTTGTAGCTGAGTTTAAATAGGCAGAACTGAGATTGCTAATGAGTTGATCGGGTTTGTCACACCAAATTCAAAAGCTCACAATAATTGATTAACAATTAATTTTATTTTTTTCTTTCTAAGCTTATAAAATCCTTCTATATAACTGTCATGTTTTGGTAAGATTCTCCTGAGAAGAGTACTGAATTGTTTTACAACAGAGGATCTAATGCAGGCCAGAAACCTCTTTACCTCATTAGGGGACCAGTAGTTCAAAAACAGCATAGTTCTAAAACCCCCTAGTCAACTCTCTGCTTTAGCAAGCTCAAATAAGCTTATCTCAATTCAACAGTATGACCTTGAGCATCTCTGTTCTAATCTCTGAGTTTTATTTTCCTATTATCCACAATCCTCTCCAGCTAAGCTTTGAACTGAGGATGGGGAAGGGACATTATCTGCATTATCTGAAAGAGCCAACACTGTGTGGTAGCAAAGTTATCAAATTTGGACTCAAGATCTGGATCAAGGTCTTAATTCTGTTACTTACTACCTTTCTATCTTAGAGATTTGTGTGTTGCAAGCAAGATTTTCAAATCAGACTCCTCTCTAAATTTGTACCCCATTCCCCCATATTAAATCCCCATTATAGTTTATGGGATTTATCTGAAAAGAAATGCATACAATTTGGTATTAGGGCAGCTAGGGGGCACAATGGATAGAGTGCTAAATCTGGAATCAGAAATACTCATATTTTTGAGTTCATAATCTAGAGAAGGAAATGGCATACCTTTGCCAAAAAGACAAATAACAAATTCCAAATTGGGTGACAAAGAATGAGAAATAATTGAAATGATTCAACAATACCTTGATATATTTTTTTTTTATTGACAAATGCTTAAAATGCCTACAATGTGTTCAACATTGTACTATATGCTGTATCTATAGAGATAGAAATTTTTCTGCAAGGAAATCATTATCATCTTCCTATTCCTCATTGTTACAATAATAATATTAAAGAATAACCTACCTCTAGTCTTAGTTCTGTCTGCAAAATTATATTATTTTATTTTACATGTAATAGTTATTTTTTGTAGAAAAATGCTATTTATATTTAGTATATAATAATATTTGCATGTTAATTTATGTTATTATAAATATTTAAATAAAACATGATATATCATAAATGATTACATTTATTACATTCTATATTTAAATAATAAACATTTATACTTATATGGAAACATTTCTACTTTATCTTCATCCTAGATTCATGGAAGACATTTCAAGGGTAAACCTTTACATCAGTGTACCAAACCATTATTAGTTTCTTTCTTTCTTTTCTGTTACAGATAGAATATGATATTTGTAAAGACAATATCATAATTTCAAATCCTATGAGGTCCACTTAGTTCCATTTCTATTCCCTAACCACAAACTCAGAAATGGCTACTGTTGTTTCCAAAGAGAAAGGGGGGGGAACATGGATGGATTAGTTCTAGTGTATCCCAACTGGTTATATTTCTATTGAAATTATAGACCATTTTGATAGTGTGTGCTGAGGGAAAGGAGAGATTTAATTATTGTCATTTTTTAAATGAGAGATTAGACAATAAGTAAGGATCCCTTCTTCTCTGAAAAAGTTTCTCATAAGTACTATTAAAATAACAAATATAATATTAGCTAACATCTACATTGCTCTTTAAGTTTTGCAAAGCTATATACACCCACGAATATGTGCATATATATATATATGTATATATATATATATATATATATATATATATATATGTACATATAATCCTCTCAACCACCTAGGATATAAATGCATTTAAAATTTAAAAAGCTTCCCCCCCATACAAAGTCTATTAAGTAAGCAATTTAAGCACCATTACTTCAATTTTTAGTATAAGGCAGCTAAAGGATCAAAGATTTAAAATGAAATAGAGTTACACACCAAATATTGCTAACTGACCATTGAGTTGTAGTTTTCTAGAGGGGATCTTTGAGCAAATACAGCTCTGACCGATTTCTGGAGTTCTTTCTAATTCAGCTGAACAATTCAGTTTCTGGAATTTTGCTTCAAGATGGGAGAATTTAGAACTTATTATTAGTACTTGTTCTCCACTCCTTCTGCAAGTAAAACGAGTTCAGCACACACTTAGAAAGAAGAATTACTTAAAATTAGAAAAATGGTCTTCCTCTTCTTGGGTGTTGTTCAATCATTTCAATTGCTTCTGAATGACCTATTTGAAGTTTTCTTGGCAAAGATACTGAAATGGTTTTCCATTTCATCTCCACTCATTTTGTAGAAGAGAAAACTGGCTAAGTGACTTTTCCTGAGTCACACAATTAATTAAATGTCTAAGTCCAGTTTTGAACTTAGGAAGATTAGTCTTCTGGCTAGGAACCTTTTTTTTTTTTTTTTTTTTTTTTTTTTTTTCCCCTTTGGTGTGAAAAAAGTTTATTGTGGGGAAAAACATTAAGGGTGGAAAGCAAAGAAAAAGTGCTTTTCCTGAACCATCATTTAGTTGTCCTAATCTATATGAACTTCTTTGTTAACCAATCCTATCCTTCTTACTTATACAGAATAAGCTTCTCCTGAAGAAGACTCATAATGTTTTAAGGTTCTCTTCAATGCAACTTGAATCTCAAAGCTTTTTCTCTCTTTTGGAGACATTGATGTGCTATTTGCTTTTAGCCTCTTTTGTGGTTATTGTGCCAGATGACAAGAGAATAGTTATTATTATATTACTTAGTGGCAGAAACAATCCTCAAAACTAGGTTATTCCACTTACTTTCTGAATTATACAACAGTAAGTCTTTATTACATAATTAAGCTATGTTTCCTGATCTTGGTAAATTGACCATGCAAAGAAGAAGATGATATAGCGAAACTTAGTAAATAGCTTTTGAACCCCATATTCTAAAGTCTTTGAATTCTACTTTCTAGATATAGTAGGAAATAAAGATGGACAAAATTATTTAGGATATTGAAAATTCTCCTTATCAAAGAAATAGGCTTGAATTGGGATGTAACGTTTGGCCAAGAAAACCAACAAAACAAAAACTATTAAGAGGTTGCTTTAATTTTGATTAGTAGCTTAGTATCCTGAGCAATTTGTCGTGAGCATCTTTCCATACTCATCAATGAATCTTGTATTTGATTCATAAATGTTTAAGTTCCAAAGGTTAAGATGCCTTTGGAATTAATAAAATATAGGCGCAAATTTGAATAAAGTCTCATCATTCATTAGAGCCCAGTGCTGCCTCATTAATTCTGATCATATCATTCATTTTTGATTAGCTGAGCTGCTACCTGTCAACCCAGACAAGTGTCACCTGAATGCAGTTGTTAACTTACCAGGTGTTAAGCCAATTCCTGAAAGGGATTTGTGTGTATACCACACTTTTTCTCTGGGGTTGAATTTGTTTTCCTTCAATAGAAATCTGTTTATCACTCTTTCTCTAAGACTGTTTCATAGAGAATGAAGAGAAGATATATCTTTCAAACCAGGGGATTGAAATTGATAATGAATTCTTCAAGACAACTGACTAAAGTAATTTCTTTGTAGTTTTCCTTCACTATTTTCAAAAAATATTGTGTTTATAGGAGTAGGGTAGAAGAAAACCAAATGTGACCATAGCTAGAATTTGAAAGCTGGCCCCCTAAAAATGTGAATAAAGCAAAGGATCTATATAGCTCTCCAATTTGTTTCCTATATGCATTTCAGTTTTTTTCATCTGTAAAATAGATTTGGATTAGATTATCTCTGAGTCAGAGATATCATATTCACAACAGCAGGCTGCACCCCCCCCCCAAAAAAAAAGAAAGAGACAATGCAATTTTGTTAGTTTATAGAATATAAAAAGAGAATAATAATAATTCATTTTGGAATGGTAGATGAAACAAAAGAAAATTAGCAAATGGCTCTTGATTGCTCTTTCCCATTATCAGTCTCCATGCGTCTTCATGGGTTGTTTTCCACACCTAGAATACACTACAACCTTACCTCTGCCTCTTAGAATCTCTGTTTCTTCAAAGTCCTGCATGAAACCTCTTCTTACCCCCCACCGCTGCTAATTCCTGAATCATTAAAAAATTCACTTTTTATTTATTTTGTATGTTTACACATGTGCATCTTGTTTCTTCCTACAGAATGTAATCTCCTTAAGTAGCTTTTTTACTTTTCATCCCCAGATTTATTCAATGGACATGAAGAGCGTACTATGTTTCAGACACTGTGATAAGCACTAAGGCTACAAAAAGCAGCAAAAGATGTACCCTATTCTAAAGGAGCTCACAACTGATGGAGGAGACAACTTGTAAACAAATATGTAAAGCAAGTTATATTCAAGATAAATAAGAAATCATTGAGGAGAAGGTGCTAGGATTAGGAGGAAAAGCTTCCTATAGAAAGTGGGATTTTAATATAGAGAACTGACTCAAATTTATAAGAGTTCAAATCATTCTTCATTTGATAAAGGGCCAAAAGATATGAGTAGGCAAATTTTAGATGATGAAATTAAAATCATTTCTACTCATATGAAAAGGTGCTCTAAATCACTACTGATCAGAGAAATGAAAGTTAAGACAACTCTGAGATACTACTATGCCCTTCTCATATTGTTTAAGATGATAGGAACAGATAATGACGAATGTTGGAGGGGTTTTCAGAAAACTGGAGCACTAATACATTGTTGGTGGAGTTGTGAACTGATTCAAAGCATTCTGGAGAGCAATTTGCAACTTTTCCCAAAGGGCTATCAAACTAAATTGTGCACACCCTTTGATCCAGCACTGTTTCTACTTGGCTTGTATTCTAAAGAGATCATAAAGGAAATAAAGAGACCCACATGTGCAAAAATGTTTGTGGCAGTCCTTTTTGTAATGGCAAGAAACTGGAAACTGAGTGGATGTCCATCAGTTGAAGAATGGCTGAATAAGTTATGGTATATGAATGTTATGGAATATTATTATTAAGAAATAATCAGCAGGATGATTTCAGAAAGGTCTGGAGAGATTTACATGGCCTGATGCTAAATAAAATGAGCAGAATCAGAAGATCATTACATATGGCAACAGCAAGATTATACGATGCTCAATTCTGATGGGCATGGTTCTCATCAACAATGAGATGATTCAGTCTATTTCCAATGGTCTTGTGTTGAAGAAAGTCATCTTCACCCAAAGAGAGGACAGTAGGAAGTGAATGTGGACCACATCATAGTAATTTCATTCTTTTTGTTGTGGTTTGCTTGTATTTTGATTTTTCTCATTTTTTTTCCTTTTTGATCTGATTTTTCTTGTGCAGTATGATGTTTGAGAAGATGTGTATAGAGGAATTGCACATGTTCATTTTTATTTATTTTTTATTTTTTTTAAATTAATTTTATGAGCATAACATTTTTTGACAGTACATATGCATAGGTAATTTTTTACAACATTATCCCTTGTACTCCCTTCTGTTCCGAATTTTCCCCTCCTTTCCTCCACCCTCTCCCCTAGATGGCAGGCATTCCCATACATATAAAATATGTTATAGTATATCCTAGGTACAATATATATGTGCAGAACCGAATTTTGTTGATGTTGTTGTTGCAAAGGAAGAATTGGATTCGGAAGGTAAAAATAATCTGGGGAGAAAAACAAAAACTGCTAACAGTTTATACTCATGTCCCAGTGTTCCTTTTCTGGGTGTAGTTGTTTCTGTCTATCATTGATCAGCTGGAAGTGAGTTGGATCTTTTCTATGTTGAAGATATCCACTTCCATCAAAATACATCCTCATACAGTATTGTTGTTGAAGTGTATAACGATCTCCTAATTCTTTTCATTTCACTCAGTATCAGTTGATGTAAATCTCTCCAAGCCTCTCTGTATTCATCCTGCTGGTTATTTCTTACAGAACAATAAGAATTGCACATGTTTAACATATATTGGATCATTTGCCAACTGGGGGAGACAGTGAGGGGATAGGAGGGAAAAAATTAGAACTCAGAGTTTTGTAGGGGTGAATGTAGAAAATTATCCATGTATATATTTTGAAAATAAAAAGCTTTAAGAAAAAAAAAAAATTAAAAGATGATTCCCAAGTACAATAGCCTTATAATCTGCCTCCCTACCTCATGTCCTTCCCCGTCTCTAATTCAGCCTTCCCATGGCTGCCAAAAAGGTCTTCCTAAAGTATAGGTTTGACTAGGTCACCTCTCTATTCAATAAACTCTAGTGACTTCCAATTATTTATAAGATCAAATATAAAATCTGTCTCTGGAGACTAAACAAATATTCCTTAGAAAGGATGGGAGGCTTGAATAGTTTAAAGGCATTTGAAGGAGCCATTAACTATAACCAACTTGACTGAGGACACAAAACTCATTTTATTGTGGTCGTAAGGTTCACTGGTGCATGGAAACTCCACAAGTGTTAAGTAACTAACTGATCATGGCAAATCAAGGAAGCATCTCTGATATAGGGGATTAACCCTGAACTAGGAAAGATTGTCAAATAGGGGCTAGATCTCTATGACTTCATTTTTGGAGATGACACACTTCACAGAAAATACCCAAAGTAAAGTTAGAAGAACCTGAATTGGAATGATGGCCATGTGACTAGAGATGTGAGGTTGAATTTGAGACAGGTAAATGGCTAGGTATCACACCTGAATAGCTATGAAAAGAACAGGAGGAAGGGAGCATCCTGATATTTGATACTTGGTATGATGGTGATGAACAGGACTGAAAAAGGCAAATGGAGGGAGAGGGCAGAAGGAGAGAACTAGAATTTATTAAGTGCCAAAAAGCCAGCTGATAATATGGATAGAGCACTGGGCATGGAGTCAGGAATAGCAGAGTTCAACTATAGCCTCAGAATCTTCCTCGCTATGAGACATTGTCAAGTCACACTCTCTGTTTGCTATAGAGAAAGAAATAGCAAATTACTCCAGTGTTATTGCCCAGAAAATCCCAATAGGAGGAGGTCCATGAGATCACAAAGAGCTTGATATGATTGTTATGACTGAATAATAAATATGCCAGGAACTGTGTGCTAAATGCTTTCCAAATGTCTCATTTACTCCTCAGAACAATCCTGGGAAGTCTTGAGTGCCATTATTACTTTCTCTTTTCTCTTGCTTAAACTAAGGCAAACATAAATTCTAGTATCTATGCCTGAATTAGAATTCAGGTCTATCTGATTCCTGTTCCAGTATACTACTGTGTCACCTGCTTGCCTATAGATGAAATGGAGTAGAAGGGGTGTTCAGGGGAAAGATTCTTAGTTCTGTTTCAGACATGTGAAATTACTTTCCAAGTTAATATTCAGACAATAAGATCCATGTAGGCAGAAATCCTGTTATACATATCTTTGCATTTTTATATCTACTTACCTGTATATATTCAGTTTCTTCTTCTTTTCTGCCTTACTTAAAGGCAGGCCCTGTTTGTGTCTCTATGTTTCTAGAACATAATACAATACTTGGTAAACAGTAGGCACTTAATACTTGTGATTGAATAGGTTTCTCAAGATCTTAATTAGGCAGATGACATTAAAATAATTGTATGACTTGTCAGGGTAACTGAACAGTAACACAAAGCTCTTCTTACTTGAAAATGATAAAAGGTTTAACTGAGACCACAGAATCATACCACCACAGATTTAAAACCAGAAGAGATCTTATAAGAATCATTTTATACATGAGGAAACTGAGGCTCAGAGAGATTGGATTATTTGTCAAAGATCCCATCAGTTAATCAATAAACATTTATTAAGCAACTTCTATGTATTAGGTATAAGCTCTGCCTCTGACCTCACTGTTTAACAGAGAGATTACAAGCTAAGAAATATGTACCAAAAATTTTATATAGAAAAAATAGGAAGTGATGAAAAAAAGATGAGCACTGGAATCAAGAGAAGGCTTTCTACCTCAGATGGGATTTTAGATGAGACACAGAAGAAGCCAGAGAGATCATCAGTAGTCAGAACAGAGGAGATAATGCATTCCAGGAATGAGGTCCAGCAGTATTTTGGAAGCCCAGAGATAGAATGTCTTATTCAAGGAATAGTGATAATATGATTATTTTTGTATTTCCAGCACTAATCACAATGTCTCAATAAGTGCTTAAAAATGTTTATTACTTTGATTAGTGATCTATTGTCTTTTTTTTTCATTAATCTTCTCTTTCTCTATTTTCTTCAAATAATCCTCTAAAGATATAAAATTTCCACTTATTACCACTTTAGCTGCATCCCACAGATTTTGATAGGATGTTTCATCATTGTCATTATCTTGGGTGAAATTATTAATTGTTTCTATAATTTGCTATTTCACCCAGTCATTCTTTTTTTTTTTTTTTTATTCATTTTTCCAAATTATCCCCTCCCTCCCTCCAATCCCTCCCCCCATGACAGGCAATCCCATACATTTTACATGTGTTACAATATAACCTAGATACAATATATGTGTGTAAATACCATTTTCTTGTTGCACATTAATTATTACCTTCCGAAGATATAAGTAACCTGGGTAGATAGACAGTAGTGCTAACAATTTACATTCGCTTCCCAGTGTTCCTTCTCTGGGTGTAGTTATTTCTGTCCATCATTGAAAAAATGGAAGTGAGTTGGATCTTCTTTGTGTTGAAGATTTCCACTTCCATCAGAATACATCCTCATACAGTATTGTTGTTGAAGTGTATAGTGATCTTCTGGTTCTGCTCATTTCACTCAGCAACAGTTGATGTAAGTCTCTCCAAGCCTCTCTGTATTCCTCCTGCTGGTCATTTCTTACAGAGCAATAATATTCCATAACCTTCATATACCACAATTTACCCAACCATTCTCCAATTGATGGAGTTTCTAGCTACAACAAAAAGAGCTGCCACAAACATTTTGGCACATACAAGTCCCTTTCCGCTCTTTAGTATTTCTTTGGGATATAAGCCCAGTAGTAGCACTGCTGGGTCAAAGGGTATACACAGTTTGATAACTTTTTGGGCATAGTTCCAAATTGCTCTCCAGAATGGCTGGATTCTTTCACAACTCCACCAACAATGTATCAGTTTCCCAGTTTTCCCACATCCCCTCCAACATTCATCATAATTTTTTCGTGTCATCTGAGCCAATCTGACAGGTGTGTAGTGGTATGTCAGAGTTGTCTTAATTTGCATTTCTCTGATCAGTAGTGATTTGGAACACTCTTTCATATGAGTGGAAATAGTTTCAATTTCATCATCTGAGAATTGTCTGTTCATATCCCTTGACCATTTATCAATTGGACAATGGTTTGGTTTCCTATAAATCAGGGTCAGTTCTCTATATATTTTGGAAATGAGAACTTTGTCAGAACCTTTCCTTTGAAAAATATTTTCCCAATTTGTTACTTCCCTTCTAATCTTGTTTGCATTAGTATTGTTTGTACAGAAACTTTTTAGTTTGATATAATTAAAATCTTCTATTTTGTGATCAATAATGATCTCTAATTCTCCTCTGGTCATAAATTCCTTCCTCCTCCACAGGTCTGAGAGGTAGACTATTCTCTGTCCCTCTAATCTATTTATGACCTCATTCTTTATGCCTAAATCATGGACCCATTTTGATCTTATCTTGGTATATGGTGTTAAGTGTGGATCCATATCTAATTTCTGCCATACTAATTTCCAGTTTTCCCAACAGTTTTTTTCCGAATAATGAATTTTTGTCCCTAATGTTGGTATCTTTGGGTTTGTCAAAGATTAGATTGCTATAGATGTACCCTTTTTTGTCCTTTGTATCTAATCTGTTCCACTGATCTACCATTCTATTTCTTAGCCAGTACCAAATGGTTTTGGTGACTGCTGCTATATAATATAGCTTTAGATCAGGTACACTTAGACCACCTTCCTCTGACTTTTTTTTCATTAGTTCCCTTGCAATTCTTGACCTTTTATTCTTCCAGATGAATTTTGTTGTTATTTTTTCTAGGTCATTAAAATAGTTTCTTGGGAGTCTGATTGGTATAGCACTAAATAAATAGATTAGTTTGGGGAGTATTGTCATCTTTATTATATTCGCTCGTCCTATCCAAGAGCACTGAATGTCTTTCCAATTATTTAAATCTGACTTTATTTTTGTGGCAAGTGTTTTGTAATTTTTCTCATATAATTCCTGACTATTCTTTGGTAGATGGATTCCCAAATACTATTCCCTCCCCCCGATGACAGGCAATCCCATACATTTTACATGTGTTACAATATAGTCTAGGTACAATACATGTGTGTGAATATCATTTTCTTGTTGCACAATAAACATTAGAATCCGAAGGTACATGCAACCTGGGCAGACAGATATTAGTGCTAACAATTTAAATTCATTTCCCTGTGTTTCTTCTCTGGGAGTAGCTACCTCTGTCCATCATTGATCAATTGGAAGTGAGTTGGATCTTCTTTATGTTGAAGATTTCCACTTCCATCAGAATACATCCTCATACAGTATGGTTGTTGAAGTGTACAGCGATCTTCTGGTTCTGCTCATTTCACTCAGCATCAGTTGATTTAAGTGTCTCCAAGCCTCTCTGTATTCCTCCTGCTGGTCATTTCTTACAGAGCAATAATATTCCATAACCTTCATATACCACAATTTACCCAACCATCCTCCAACTGATGGACATCCATTCATCTTCCAGTTTCTAGCTACAACAAAAAGAGCTGCCACAAACATTTTGGCACATATATGTCTCTTTCTGCTCTTTAGTATTTCTTTGGGATATAATCCCAGTAGTAGTGCTGCTGGGTCAAAGGGTATGCACAGTTTGATAACTTTTTGGGCATAATTCCAGATTGCTCTCCAGAATGTAGTGGTATCTCTCTTTCATGTGAGTGGATATAGTTTCAATTTCTTCATCTGAGAATTGTCTGTTCATATCCTTTGACCATTTATCAATTGGAGAATGGTTCGGTTTCTTATAAATTAGGGTCAGTTCTCTCTATATATTTTGGAAATGAGACCTTTGTCAGAACCTTTGTTTTTAAAAATATTTTCCCAATTTGTTACTTCCCTTCTAATCTTGTTTGCATTAGTATTATTTGTACAGAAACTTTTTAGTTTGATGTAATCAAAATCTTCTATTTTGTGATCAATAATAATCTCTAGTTCTCCTCTGGTCATAAATTCCTTCCTCCTCCACAAGTCTGAGAGGTAGATTATCCTCTGTTCCTCTAATCTATTTATTATCTCCCTCTTTATGCCTAAATCATGGACCCATTTTGATCTTATCTTGGTATATGGTGTTAAGTGTGGATCCATATCTAATTTCTGCCATACTAATTTACAGTTTTTTCCGAATAATGAATTTTTGTCCCTAATGTTGGTATCTTTGGGTTTGTCAAAGATTAGGTTGCTATATATGTATCCTTTTTTGTCCTTTGTATCTAATCTGTTCCACTGATCTACAGGTCTATTTCTTAGCCAGTACCAAATGGTTTTGGTGACTGCTGCTATATAATATAGCTTTAGATCAGGTACACTTAGACCACCTTCCTCTGAGTTTTTTTTTCATTACTTTCCTTGCAATTCTCGACCTTTTATTCTTGCATATGAATTTTGTTGTTATTTTTTCTAGGTCATTGAAATAGTTTCTTGGGAATCTGATTGGTATAGCACTAAATAAATAGATTAGTTTGGAGAGTATTGTCATCTTTATTATATTCGCTCGGCCTATCCAAGAGCACTGAATGTCTTTCCAATTATTTAAATCTGATTTTATTTTTGTGGCAAGTGTTTTGTAATTTTTCTCATATAATTCCTCACATTTCTTTGGTAGATGGATTCCCAAATACTTTATACTCTCAATATTTGTTTGGAATGGAATTTCTCTTTGTATCTCTTGCTGTTGCATTTTGTTAGTGATATATAAAAATGCCGAGGATTTATGTGGATTTATTTTGTATCCTGCCACTTTGCTGAAATTTTGAATTATTTCTAGTAGCTTTTTAGCAGAGTCTTTGGGGTTCTCTAAGTATACCATCATGTCATCTGCAAAAAGTGACAGTTTAATTTCCTCATTTCCTACTCTAATTCCTTGAATCTCTTTCTCGGCTCTTATTGCCGAGGCTAGCGTTTCTAGTACTATATTGAATAGTAATGGTGATAGTGGGCAACCTTGTTTCACTCCTGATCTTACTGGGAAAGGTTGCAGTTTATTTCTATTGCATATTATGCTTACTGAACGTCTTAAATATATGCTCCTGATTATTCTAAGGAATAGTCCATTTATTCCTATACTCTCAAGAGTTTTTAGTAGGAATGGATGTTGGATTTTGTCAAATGCTTTTTCTGCATCTATTGAGATGATCATATGTTTCTTATTAATTTGATTATTAATATGGTCAATTATATTAGTAGTTTTCCTAATATTAAACCAGCCCTGCATTCCTGAAATAAATCCTACTTGATCATAGTGTATTATCCTGGAGATGATTTTCTGAAGTCCTTTTGCTAATATCTTATTTAAGATTTTAGCATCAATATTCATTAAGGAGATTGGTCTATAGTTTTCTTTCTCAGTTTTCGATCTACCTGGTTTAGGTATTAGTGACATGTCTGTGTCATAAAAGGAGTTTGGTAGGATTCCTTCATCCCCTATTTTTTAACATAGTTTATATAATATTGGGGCTAATTGTTCTTTAAATGTTTGGTAGAATTCACATGTAAATCCATCTGGTCCTGGGGATTTTTTCCTGGGGAGTTGATTAAAAGCTTGTTCTATTTCTTTTTCTGAAATGGGACTATTTAAGCAATTTATCTCCTCTTCTGTTAATCTAGGAAGCCTCTATTTTTGGAAGAAGTCATCCATTTCACTTAAGTTATCAAATTTATTGGCATAAAATTGGGCAAAGTACCTCCTTATTTCTCTAATTTCCTCTTCATTGGTGGAAAGATCCTCCTTTTCATTGGTAAGACTAACAATTTGATTTTCCTCTTTCTTTTTCTGATCAGATTTACCAAAGGTTGATCTATTTTATTGGGTTTTTCATAAAACCAACACGTGATTTTATTTATTAATTCAAGAGTTTTTTTTTTTTTTAACTTTCAATATTATTGATTTCTCCTTTTAATTTTTGTATTTCAAGTTTGATTTTTGGTTGGGGGTTTTAATTTGGTCTTTTTCTAGCTTTTTACAGTGCAGGCCCAATTCATTAATCTTCTCTTCCTCTATTTTGTTCAAATAAGCATCTAAAAATATAAAATTTTGCCTTATTACCGTTTTAGCTGCATCCCACAGACTTTGGTATGATGTCTCATCATTGTCATCATCTTGGGTGAAATTATTGTTTCTATAATTTGCTGTTTCACCCAGTCATTCTTTAAGATTCAGATTCCAATTACTTTTTGGTCTATTTACCCCTAACTTCTTATGGAATATAGCTTTTATTGTATTGTGATCTGAGAAGAAGGCATTTATTATTTCTGCCTTCCTACATTTAATTTTGAGATCTTTATGTCCTAATACATGGTCAATTTTTGTATAGGTTCCATGAACTGCTGAGAAGAAAGTATATTCCTTTCTATTGCAATTCAGTTTTCTCCAAAGGTCTATCATACCTAGTTTTTCTAATGTTCTATTTACTTTTTATATTTCTTATTTGTTTTGTGGTTTGATTTGTCTAAATCTGAGAGTGCGAGGTTGAGATCTCCCACTGTTATAGATTTACTGTCTATTTCTTCTTGCAACTCTCTTAACTTTTCCTTTAGAAAGTTAGATGCTATACCACTTGGTGCATATATGTTTGGTATTGATATGGCTTGATTGTTTATGCTACCTTTCAGCAGGATGTAGTTTCCTTCCTTATCTCTTTTAATTAGATCAGTTTCTGCTTTTGCTTGATCTGAGATAAGGATGTGGGCCTAGATTTCTAAGCAAAAGTGGTTTTGGAACTCTTCCACTGATGGGAGGCTATTGGATCTTTCTAAATGGTAGATGGCAGGTTACAGTTAGTACTGAGGAGAGGAACCAGCCTGAAGGCCTTGATAACAAGGATGTCCTCTTGGAAGAAATGCATCAGGACTGGTGAGGTGGTGTGCAAGAGAAGGGACTGAATGGGACCAGGAGGTGGTTTCCTAGAGGCTCTAGCCGCTTAGGCCTTGGTTTCAGGACATCACATGGTTCCTCTTCTCAGAGGATTGTAGGACAGGAAAGGTCAGACCTGGCTCTAAATTTCAGGAAGCCACATGATCCCTATTTTTAAAGGTCAGTAGGGGAAAAGAGGTCAGACCCTCAGCCAAAATTTCAGGCAGTGATGTGACCTACAGGACCTAGATAGCATTGCTGTTTCATTGGCCAATGGTTACTTCCTTTTCAGTCCATCCAATGAAGCTGAGACTTTTGCTATTTAATCCATTCCCTCGTTTTGGCCTGGGACCTCACATCATGCTGGGCTGCTCCCTTGGTGTGCTGGGACCTCTCCTTACGAGGAGGGAACCCATGCTTTCTGTGGGCATGTGGACATGTCTCAGAGTAGCCCATTTGAGTCAGGGGGTTGCACACAGATTCCTGCTTTTTTCCCTCTGTCCTGGTTTTTTGCCTGGGAGTCAGATTTTTTTCTTCCATAAGTGAGGAATGTGGTTAGGTGTGTAAAAAATTGTAATTCTTTCACTTTGGTCACTTGCTGTCTGGGCAACATGGGATTAAGGGAGCAAAGGAGAAACATTGGGAACAGAAATTTTGACAATGAATGTTGAAAACTCTATTTGGAAAAATAATAATTTTAAGATTAAAGTCATAAATTTTAAAGTAAATACTATACTCTATGAAATCTTTCCAAAGTAAGATCTCAGACTTCTGACATCTTCTCTCGTTTTCCTCCCTCTCCTTTTGTCTCAATTTTCCCCTCTTTCTGTCTTCCCTCCCTTCTTTTCTCCCTCCCTTCCTCAGTTGCCCTCCCTCCATGGTGCCTTGTCTCTTTTTCTCCTTCCTATCTGCCCTGTCTCCACCCTCCTCTCACAATCAGCCCTCTGTTGAAATCTTTCCAGTATTTTACTGGGGTTGCTGATGTGTCTTGTTCAATTCCAATTGTAACCCCTGCATATTTGAATTTTTTGTCCTTCCAAAATTTTGCCTTTGATCTGAGGGATTTTGAAATTTGGCACGTTTCTCCCTATGTGTTTTCCACAATAGATTTTGTTGAGATGGTAGTGTGTAATGGTCCAAGGAGGAGTCAGGCACAGTGAAACTGGAGGTAAAGAAGCAATAATGCCTGAGTCCCCTGGAAGTGGGTCTGCTGTCAACTCCCAGGGACCACCTCATGGGTGGGAACTCTGGTGGAATTGAAATGCACATCATCAACAGGAGGTGTCTTTTTTTCTAATTGGCTGTTCCAGGGACCTCATAGACCTCCTTAAGCTGTGGGAGGAGGAAGCAGGTCCTCTTTGGCCTGGTGTTCTGGGAGTCACCAGGAGGTCAGCTTGGCAGGAGGAGAACATGTGAATAAAAGACCTTGAGCTTGCACATGGCTGTTCTTAAACCCTCTACTGTGTATCTAAACCATCCTTCTTATGGAATGATGGCCAGAGATCTTTGAAGACCTCAGACAGAGGTAAGCATGGTAAAACTGGTTTAGCACTGCAAAAGAAAGTGACTGGAGATTCCTCTGAGGACCTGGGTATTAGGAGACACTGGCAATAGTGAATGCAGAGTGGAACCAGGACATTCACAAATGTCCTGAATGCTTAGAGTTATCATAAGTGGTGCCCAAACTTGGGGTGTGCTGTAGACTGCCAGGCCTCCAGTAATTAATCTTGAAGACAAGGTAGTGCCTCACCCAGGAGGGAATGCAGAGAGGCATTATGGATCTAAGGATACCTAGGATCAAGCTCCAGCCCACAGCTATGCATGTGGCTCATGTAAATAGGTTAAAGAGCCAGATGGACGGTCTTTCAACAAAGGTCACTTCTGAAGAACAGCAGCAGCTTGCTTTCAAGCTCCAAGGCCTTTACTCCTTTGCCCATTAAATACACCTCAGCAAGAAAAAAATCCAGAGCTAATCAGGATGCTTGAGGGTATAGAGTAAAAAATACAAGAAGTCTAGGTTGAGTTAGAGCTCAGCCAAAAAAATCACATGACAAAGAATTAAAAAAGAGAAGACAATTACAGGCTGAATTAGAGGTTGAGTTAGAGAAAGGAGAAAAAGTTAGCTAACAGCAGTTAGAACAGCAGAAAGACTTCTGCCTACTGGCTGAAACTGAGAAGGAAAAAAACTAGCAGAAAGCTGGTGAACCTGCCATATGGAAACTAACCAAAGGAATCCTCTTTAGCATTTTGTTAATTTATCTCATTTGCTGCTGCTTAAGAGGATCTACTGGCCAAAGTAGGCATTTTACTACAGAAACTACCCTGCTAATGGGGATGGGATTTGGTTCTTTTCATATGCAAATTCAGTTTCTGCTTCAGTTCTGCCCACCACTGAGCATGTGCCTTTGGGGACTTTCCATTTCCTGACCCTCCTACCTCCACTCCACCTTCAGTGGCCTGAGGAGGAGGAGTGGGAAGGGCAATGATATCAGCAGGGCCCACTAGCCTCTAAGTCTTCATTACAAAAGGTGGGAAGAGAGATGATGGTCAGAGTCTCTCTGAAAATGCTGCATTCCAACCTGCTCAGTTAGTCTCTAACAAGCCTGTGAGGGTAAGAGTTTGCAGTGAGAGAGTAATTTTTATGCCTATAGGACTACAGAGATGTTTTCTGGGAAACTGGAACTCCTCTTGGCTCACCTTGCAGAGCTTTTGCTTCCATTCAGTGTGAGCTTGATGGCCTCATCCCTGAGGGTGCTTATAAGACACTTGTCTATTCATAGGAGGGTTTGGGAAACTGAGGAATGTGTAGCTATTGTTCCATTCAGTAATATAGACACTGTGTGATCTGTGACCCAGGAGGAGAAGGAAAATCAGATTTATGGACTCACACTGGTGAAAAACAATTGGGTGATATATTTATTCAAACTTTTGACTTCCAGCAACAGAAATCAGGGATATTAGGACTGCGGCTGTAAAACCTGAACATCCTTTGCTCGTCATCTGTATGAACGACACACCACTGAAAAGGTGGCTAGACCCACATGTAGATCACACAGCTATTAGAAGTCCCAGCTGGTCTGGTAATTGGCAAAAGATTACAGCAAACGCCCATATGTCTGGCACAAAAGGATCTATAGGAGCTGAAATTAGTGCTACCTCTGAGATGGGAATTTAAAGATGAGAAGTTTTTATTTTACAACTGAAAGGTTCTGCCTCAATCAGTGGGAAAGAGATCTTACAAAGTGAAAACATTCAACTTCAGTAGGTATAGAATAGGAGCAACTTAATCAAGGACATTTACAAGCTTCTGCAAGTCCTTGGAATGCGCCAGAATTTGTCATTGAGTGGAGAAAAAAAGTAAATGGATAGATGGAGACAATGGAAACTCTTCAGTTTGGCCATATGATGGCCTGGGGAGAGGCTTTGCTCTGTTTTCCACTTATACCCAATGCCTCCAAATTATTGGGTGGAAAACCAACACGCCACCTGACAAAGTCACTGAGTCATTGCTGCAGGACATGATTTTTCTTGTATACACCTGCCTCTGTGCCTTTCTTGACCAAAAGGTGTATATAATGGAAATTGCTGACTCAATACATGCCGCCTCCTTGACATCCATCCACCTAGAAATCCCGCCTCCTTGACATTCTTCCTCCTTGACATCCTGCCTCCTTGACATCCTGCCTCTTTATCATCCCGCCTCCTTGACATCCATCCGCCTAGACATCCCGCCTCCTTGACATTCTTCCTCCTTGACATCCTGCCTCCTTGACATCCTGCCTCTTTATCATCCCGCCTCCTTGACATCCATCCACCTAGACATCCCGCCTCCTTGACATCCTTCCTCCATGACATCCTGCCTCTTTGACATCCTGCCAACATGACATCCTTCCTCCTTGAAATCCTGCCTCCAAGATATCCTTCCTCCTTGACCTCCTGCCTCCTCCATGACGTCCTTCCTCCATGACATCATGCTTCCTTGAGGTCCTTCCTCCATGACATCCTGCATTCTTGACATCCTTCCTTCTTGACATTCTTCCTCCTTGACATTCTTCCTCCTTGACATCCTGCCTCCATGATAGCCTGCCTCTATCACATCCTGCCTCTTTATCATCCCGCCTCCTTGACATCCAGCCAACATCACATTCTATGTGTGTGTGTTTGTGGGGGGTTGGGGGTGGGGGAATTAGCACTTGTGGCTCTTAAGAGGGTCCACTCCAACACGTGCCTAGCCTAAAAATGTGAAAGAGGCCACAGCCTCTTCTGTGGGAGGGAGTACTGGGTGGGCTCACTTGTTCATTATCCTCTCCTTGGGGCCAGTTGGAGGAGGGTTCCAATATCATCTCGGGGCAGGTGTCACATTCTGTGGGAGGCGCCGGCTCTATTTTGACTGGCCGATTTGGCCAACGAATGGTCACTTTTATACTAAATGGTGGGCTTTCTTCTTCCTCTGATTCTTCTCCTAGGTCCTCTCCTGGGTCTTCTCCTATGTTGATAGAGGTATCAGAGGAACTACTAGATGGGGCATCGCTGTCAAAAAAGGTGTATATAATGGAAATTGCTGACTCAATACATGCCGTCTCCATGACATCCATCCACCTAGAAATCCCGCCTCCTTGACATTCTTCCTCCTTGACATCCTGCCTCCTTGACATCCCGCCTCTTTATCATCCCTCCTCCTTGACATCCATCTGCCTAGACATCCCGCCTCCTTGACATTCTTCCTCCTTGACATCCTGCCTCCTTGACATCCTGCCTCTTTATCATCCCGCCTCCTTGACATCCATCCACCTAGACATCCCGCCTCCTTGACATCCTTCCTCCATGACATCCTTCCTCTTTGACATCCCGCCAACATGACATCCTTCCTCCTTGAAATCCTGCCTCCAAGATATCCTTCCTCCTTGACCTCCTGCCTCCTCCATGATGTCCTTCCTCCATGACATCATGCTTCCTTGAGGTCCTTCCTCCATGACATCCTGCCTTCTTGACATCCTCTGGATGTCATGTCTGGATGTCTCTGGGAGAGAGTTCCCCTCCCTCCCTGGAAGTGTCTCAAAGGTGATTAGCAGGACTGCCCTTTGAGGGCACTGTGTGTCCTTGAGAATTCCCTGAGGTTTAAGACTGAACAGTAAAGGCGACACAAAGCCCAACCAATGAGTCCCGTGAGGCATGGATGTCAGCAGCTGATGTGAAAAGCCCCTGTGCTCACACTGGAAGTGTCTGCCCTGAAACCGTGGTCCCTAGTTCAAAGGTTCCACTTCCCTGGGACTCCTGTGGCTGAGTTCCACAGCCTCCAGCTGAGCCCGGCACTATGTGTTACCTTGGGCCGTGTACCCCGGCTTTTCAATCTCTTAACTATCCCCAGGTGAAAGCCTGGACAGCCTAAGTCGGCCACACCCACAGTGCTGAGATCTCTTGAGTCACCCCCAGGATTGGGGAGGTTCTAGTATCTGGCTTTATATCTTAAAGTGGCTTGATTTCTCTTCTAATCTGCTGTTTTATAAGCAGAGAAGAGCTAATAGCTTGTGCCAGATTCTTCTATCTCAGTGGCTTCTCTGATCCCAGACCCCTCCCCAGCGTGATCAGCACAGTGTGCCAGCACCCCACCGTCTGTGCTGGCCTCTCTTCTTCCTCCCCTGGGAACTGACCTTTCCTGTAGAGACTCTAGATTCTCTTCAGCTGGTAAGTCGTGCTTCCAGTCCTTGTGGATTCTATCAGTCTAGTCCTATTTCTGAGGCTGATTTAACTAATTGGTAGTGAGGGAAGAAGGGAGCTCACAAAATCGCGTGTATCTTCTCCGCCATCTTGACTCCACCCCCGTGATCTATTAATTGTTAAGAGTGAGATTTGTACCAAGTTTTCCTTTTTCCAAATCTACTCCTCTAGTTATTATAAAATACTGCTTCATTATCCATATTACCTCAACTCACTCCTCCTCCGAAGTTCACTATTGTTTTGTTGAGAAGTTCCACTACTCTAATAGTCACCTTGGATCACTATTTGTTTTCTCCTAAACAGTTTCCTGATCTTAAGAAAAACACTGCCATCACTCCATCAAAGCTAATGAAAGCCTTAGTGATTTTGACTTCTCAGTGTATCACATATCCATCTTCTTTCCTCCCTACTTATGTACTTGGACTATTGCAACAGCTTCCAGGCTCTCTTGTTCTCTAATCCTTTTTCCATTCATTTATTCTAAGATCCAGTCTATGAATATGTGACTTCCTTAGATGTTAGACGTGCTAAGTACTTGTCTAGATGTTTATGATGGCAGTTCCATGACTGCTGTGATGTGTTTTGTCACAAAAATCCAGAATCTGCAGAAATTTAGGTATCTTGGAGATATTATGTTTTCTTGTTTTGATTTATAAATTTATAAATTTCTCTCTTAACGTGTTTCTCTCTTAAAGAGCTTTCTGCCTTTATTGTTGTTTAGACATTTCACTCTTTATGACTTATTCTAATCCTAACTTTAACACCCATTTGGAGTTTTCTTGGAAAAAATACTAGAGTGGTTTGTCATTTCCTTCTCCAACTGATTTTACAGATGAGGAAACTGAGGCAAACAGAGTTAGCAGACAAATAGTTTTACCTAAAATTACATAGCTAAGAAGTGTCTGATACTGAATTTTCTCTCCTATTTTCTTTTTCCCATTTCTCCTTTCCTTATATCTTTTCTTCCTTTCTCTATCCTAGCCCTGAATTAAGTTTCTGGTGATTCCCCAGGGCTTAAAAGAATCTACAATTCTCTGGCACAAATCAATGTTGAATTCACAGGCATAGTAGTGTGTAGTACTGTGCTAGTGTGGGGAACATAAAGAGAGAGAGGCACAAAGGGTTGAATGTGTTGCCCAAGATCATTCAACTGGTAAATGTCATAAAATGTCATGAATTTGAACCTAGATCTTCTTGGCCCTATACCACTGCTTTGTGCATTTTATATATATCATGCTGTTCCTGAGAAGCTCTACATGCCCTTGCTGTGATACAGTTTTCTTCAACTTCAACTACCAGTCATAATCTCTGTCATCATCATTAACATTATCTTGAACCTGTGTAATATTTTACATGGCCCAAAATGCTTTCCCTATTCCTTAGTTCATTGGATCCTGTCAGACTGAATAAGAAATTAAAATTTCATATTAGAATTGTAAGTTCACTCAAATCTAACAGGCCTGAGCTTCTAAATTATGGGAATTTGACCATTCCATGAACTCTATATGTCCTTGACAATAGATACCAGGAACTAGCTATTCCTGGGAATGTCTATGCTTAGGGTGGTTGGCTTCCTCCCTGAGCATATACAATTGATAAGGAAATATATCAAGGTCAAGGTATAGACAATATAGAATGGGTCAAAACACCAGATGGTCATGTATTTGTATAGATGTCAAGATAATATATGGAGTAAGTCAAAACACTAGAAGGTCACGTATTTCTACACATGTATACGTTCCAGACTTCTTGGCTGAAAGCTCTCTTTGTTTAAGAGAGGTATATAAGATTGAGAATCTTACATCTCCACTGAGTTTCATCCGTGGGGAGGACGCTTCGCCCGGAAAAATCTTTACACAATTCAAGTTGATTGAGGCTGAAACGGGACTCCCAGCCATTTGAGTTTTTGAGGTTCCCTTGAATTGGTGATGTATTCTCTTCCTCTATCTGCTATAATTGTCATGTTGTTAATTGTTCTTGTTTCCATTTGTTTTGTTGTGTAAATCTAAATTGTCTGTACCTTGTCTTGTTTGATTAAAACTTTTTACTTTTACTTTTTAATTGAGCTTGAGAGCGTCATTTATAGGAGCGAATCAGAACTTTTCTTTAATATAATACATAAATTGGCGTAGTCAGCAGGATTCGCTATATAAATGCCTCTCTTTAAGAAAAATCGAGCTCTGTGTCTGTCTGTGTATGTTTGTCTGCTTTGAATTTTTTTTTTTTTTTTTTTTTTTTTTTGTTGTTGTTCTGTGTTAAAAGTTAGCAAGCTCATAAGATAAGAACAGCTTCTGTGTTACAGGCTTAGAAAAATATCAGGGTGAATTGGGGAAATTGGAATTCATTCAGAATAGTAATTCTTTCAGAGTGGTCTTAAATCATGGAATATCTAGGCATTCCCTGTGAAGGCAGAGAAATGCATTAAAATGGGCTTTGAAGTTTAGAGAAGCTCTGTTTGGGTTCTGGGAGGGAAGAATGTTCAAGGTGAAACAAACTTCTCTCTGGCAGCGGGAGTCCTAGGAATAGCCTCTAGTTTGCTTTGGTGATTTAAGAGCTTTGTTAAGTTTTAAAAACAATGATTAAGAAATTTGGGAATTGATTATTTTAATGTTACTTAATATAAAAATTGTTTGTGATTTTAAACTTTTTAATCTGTTGTACCAATTTGTAAGTCAAAGAAAAAAAATTTTGACTATTTTAAACTGGTGGGCAAGTTTTCTCTGAAAAGCAGATTTTCAAAGTCTGCTAAAGAGGACTAATGGCAATACAATCTTATCTGCTTAATACCACCTGGGAAACTTCTTACTAGTGGCCTTGAAGCACTCGGGCAGAAGAAAAAAAACAAAAAACTATTTGGTTTGCTTCTGAAACATTGGGTAATTTGTTATCATTATGGGTTATGAATCTTAAAGTTTAAAGTTAAAAAAAAAAAGGTGATTAAAGAAAAGGGACAAGAGAGATTGATTTACAAAAGCAATTAATAGTTTAAATGAAGCATCCTGTCAGAAGAGTTATTGGTTTGGAACTGTTTAAAGTATGTCGGAGAAGGTTTAAGTAAGTAAGCATTGAGAGCAGAGAGAGATGGGACAGGAGAATGAAGGTGATTTAAGAAGGATTGATTAGTGGGAGCAAATGATTTCAAGAAGAAATCAGTGGGGAAAGGAAGGAACTGGTTGAAAAGGGGAGTCATGGAGAGATGACTGTGAGACAGGATGTGTTTTTACAAGGGGAGAGCAGCAGTAGGAAGCTGCAGCTGTTTTTGGTTGAAGAAAGCAAACTGATAAAGGGTCAAGCTGTTCTTACAAGATGTTAATTTATTGAACATTTGTTTCCTTAGATATATAATGGTTTTTGTGTTTAAAGAATATGATCAGAAATGTGATATATAGTTTGAAAGGGTTATTAAAAAAAAAAAAAAGGTTAATTGATATTTTTAAGAACTTTTCAGATACTTTTATGTGAAAATAGACGTTTTAATTAATTGCATTGATGCCAATTATTTAAAGGGACTCCAAGTATAATAGTTCTTGCCTTTGTCCTTTTGAAAATGTTTTTGTTATGGCAATATGTAATTTGGGATTTTTCTGTGTATTGGGTATTTTAAAAGCAAAATAATTGGTATAATGTTCAACTTATGAAACATCTACTTGGGTATATAAGAATTGTGTGAACATTCTGGGATAAATTTCTTATTGTTAAAAGTCTTACAAAATGTAGATGATCTTTTTGTGACAGGAAGAAAAAGAGTGACCTTGTCCAAGTCACTATCAGTTTGTTAAATTATTTAGGAGCACAGGGACTGAGAATTTAAATTGCAATTTGTGAAACATGAGGTAAAATATTTGGGCCATTTTATAAGCTTAGGAAAAAAAGAAACTAGATCCTGTATAGGTGGAAGGGATTCTTCAAATTACTAAGCCTAGAACGAAAAAAAGTCTCCAGAGATCTCTAGGATTGGTGGAGTATTGTAGAACCTGGATTGATGAATATGCATTATTAACTAAGCCTTTATTAACTCATTTGTTGGAAGAGAAGCCTGATATAGTTCAATATGTAAATACAGTAAACAATGTGGCTTTAGGAGTATGATCACAATTAACGCGAGGCCAACCACAGCACTTTTGGTAGAAGAAAAGTGAGAAATTAACTTTTGGGATAGTTTAATAGTGAGTGTCCTGCACCAGGTTCAATCAATCCTGAATCAAAGAGGCCAGGAGGTGGCTAACTGATTCAAGGATTTTAAAATATGAAGCAATATTATTGGAAAGAGATGATTTGGCACTCTCGCCAGACCATAACTTTAATCCAGCCATGTTCTTATCTGCTTCCCCTGGGGAACATGTGTCCCTTGAACATGATTGTCCAAATGTGATTGATTACCAAACTAAGATTAGGGAAGATTTGTAGGAAGTGCCTTTGTTGAAAGGCACTGAATAGTTCATAGATGGTTCTTCACAAATAGTTAATGGGAAAAGGAAAAATGGTTATGCTATTGTTAATGGGAAAATTTGACTCTGGTTCAAGCTGGGTTCTTGCCAAAAGAGTAGTCAGCTCAAAATTTGTGAATTATATGCAGTAAATCAAGCCCTAAAATTGCTTGAAGGGCTGATTCAAAATATGCTTGGGGAATTGTTCATATATTTGGGAAATATGGGAAGAAAGGGGAATGGTAAACAGTAAAGGAAAGGGATTGGCACACAGGGCATTGGTCACTGAAATTTTGACTAATCTTATGTTACCTAAGAACGCTGCAGTGATTCATGTGCAGGGGCATCAAAGAGGAGATTCATTTGAGATAAGGAGAAACTGCTTTGCAGATGAGGAGGCAAAGCGGCCTGGAGAAGAGGAATCTGTAAGTACGGAGGAGATGATGGTGCTAATTCTGGCATTTCTGCCTCTAATGCCTCCACCTTCCCTTACCCCAGAAGAGAAGCAGGAAATCTAAAAGCCTTGGTGCTCAGAAGGATAAAAGATGGGCACTGGCTCCTCCCTAATGGCAGAGAGGTACTGACC
This sequence comes from Sminthopsis crassicaudata, assembly GCF_048593235.1. Taxonomy (NCBI): domain Eukaryota; kingdom Metazoa; phylum Chordata; class Mammalia; order Dasyuromorphia; family Dasyuridae; genus Sminthopsis; species Sminthopsis crassicaudata. Next base: position 89,729,551 of record NC_133617.1, read on the forward strand.
ACAGCAGGTATGAGACATGTACCCCAACATTTACATCAGGGCAGTCATTGGGATGTCCGAGACCTGTGTGATGTGGTGCTGACTAGGTTTGTGGCACTGGCTTATACACAATGGCAGACAACTGGTCAGCGGGTGTCCTGTTTGTCAGAGGATGAATAGGGCGGCCCAATGACAAGTCTAAAAGGAAGAAGGCCTCCTGGTATCAGGCCTTTCCAAAGCATACAGGTGGACTTTACCGAGCTGCTGTCAGTGGGGTGTCTCAAATTGTTGTTGGTCGTAGTGGACCATCTGACCTTATGGGTGGAGGCCATTCCCCTTGCCTGGGCAACAACCTCAGTAGTTGTAAAAGTACTTCTTGAGCATAGCATTCCAGAGTATGGGATGGTGGAGCAGGTAGATTTAGGCCAAGGCACCTGTTTCACAGCTAAGATCCTCCAATCTGTGGCCCAAGCTCTGGAAATATGATGGGACTTACACGCCCCATAGCATCCTCCCTCATCATGTAAAGTGGAAAGGATGGATAAGGAAATTGAACAACAATTGACTGAATTGGCATTAGAGACAATTGCCCTGGACCAAGTGCCTTCCCCTTGCCTTATTAAGAATTAAAATAAAACCCCTGAAGAGATGTGGAATTGTCACCTTATGAATTATTGTATGGTCACCCTTATCCAAAAGGGATTCAAAATTCTTCCTTGTATCCAATACTTGAAACCAAGGATTTGTTTTTAAGGAAATATATCATGACTTTACTGTAACATCTGAAAACTTTACAACTAAACAGGCTTATTGCTCAGACTCCTCCCTTAGGGTTTCAACAGTGCATGAGTTCTAGCTTGGAGACGGGGTCCTGGCTCGGACATGGAAGGAGGACAAGCTGACCCTGAGATGGAAAGGACTGTTCCAGATCCTCTTGACATCAGCTACAGCAGTGCTACACAGGAAAGAGAGTGGACTCAGCACATCGGAATTAAAGGACTGGTGGAATCCGAGGTGTGGACTTCCCAACTGAATGCAGAGAACAAGCTGAGACCAACATTGAAAAACAACTGATGGACTATGCATGTAAAATCTTGATAGCGGTATTGAGGCCTCATTATTAGATAAAATGTCTATTACTGACACCTCCCCCTCCTACAAAACATCCTCCATCAATCATAAGAGTTCCTAAAAAACTGGTACCAATAATGTAACTTTTCCTCCTCTGATGAATTGTGTTAGAAAGAAAAGAACCTGGTATGACACTCTATTTGGTGGTGCTGGAACTGGTTTAGGTATAGTTAATTCAATAGACCTTGAGACCTTGGCCAGCAGACTGCGCAGTGCTGGGCAAGATGTTTCTCAAGCTTTGACAGTAAAGGCTCAATAGTTGCCCACGACGATCCTACCCCACCAAAATACGTTAAAATGTCAAGGCCAATTCTTACAAGTTTTTTAATGATAGTATTATTACTAGTTTGGGTTTGACTGGAAATATTATTAAATTATTTAAGTGGACCAAATGCCCTTTACAAAATATGTATACCTTGATACAAAAAGAAAATGCTCAGAGATTGTTGCAATGTGGGATTATATGTTTAATTTAGCAGAAGCATGGAAAAAGAATGACCTGAAAATGCTATGTGTACTTCTTTTTGGTGGACTGGAACTATTGTGTATTGTCAAGTGAAGATATGGGCTGTTATGTGTCAATTTCATGTGTTACCTTTTGTCTTACCTAATTACTTTGCTTTACTCATATATATGGAAACTGTATGGAAACTGTATGGAAACTGCATAGATTTGAATAATGTAACCCACACTTTGTCTGACTGTACTGCAACTGATAGGGGGATTGTTTGTGGGATGATGTTTCGGCAGATGGAACCCTGCCTTCTCTCACATTCATCCAATTTGAGTGATTTAACATTGTACCCTGTGAATAACTTCTCCATGATATATGAGGTATCTTCGCAACATAGCTTCTAATAACCTGGGTACCCAAGCTTCTTCCTTTACCCCATGTCTCCTTGTCACTACAACCTCTTGTGGATATCCTGAACAAGTTTTTAGTTATGAAGAAACTGTTAGAGTCTAATCAGCGTGCATTAAATGAACATCGAATATAGACTCTTATAGCTGCAGGACAACTTATTGAGGCCTCTCATTTACTGACATCAGAAACTAATCATCATTGGTATGGCTTCTTATTTAGATCAGGTAGCGCTACCATTTATTTTAATAGTTTAGCCATACCCACATTGTTGTTATTGTTCTTTTTGTAATACTGTATGTGTAATTGTTATATGTATCGGAAGATGAAAACAATTTATTCTAATTTTATGCCATTAGCTCAGTCCTCTTATTATTTTCGTGATCTTAAGGCCAAATGAATAAGAAATTAAAATTTCATATTAGAATTGTAAGTTCACTCAAATCTAACAGGCCTGAGCTTCTAAATTATGGGAATTTGACCATTCCATGAACTCTATATGTCCTTGACAATAGATACCAGGAACTAGCCATTCCTGGGAATGTCTATGCTTAGGGTGGTTGGCTTCCTCCCTGAGCATATACAATTGATAAGGAAATACGTCAAGGTATAGACAATAGAGAATGGGTCAAAACACCAGATGGTCATGTATTTGTATAGATGTCAAGATAATATAGGGAGTAAGTCAAAACACTAGAAGGTCACGTATTTCTACGCTTGTATACATGCCAGACTTCTTGGCTGAAAGCTCTCTTTGTTTAAGAGAGGTATATAAGATTGAGAATCTTACATCTCCACTGAGTCTCATCCGTGGGGAGGACGCTTCGCCCGGAAAAATCTTTACACAATTCAAGTTGATTGAGGCTGAAACGGGACTCCCAGCCATTTGAGTTTTTGAGGTTCCCTTGAATTGGTGATGTATTCTCTTCCTCTATCTGCTATAATTGTCATGTTGTTAATTGTTCTTGTTTCCATTTGTTTTGTTGTGTAAATCTAAATTGTCTGTACCTTGTCTTGTTTGATTAAAACTTTTTACTTTTACTTTTTAATTGAGCTTGAGAGCGTCATTTATAGGAGCGAATCAGAACTTTTCTTTAATATCATAATACACAGACACTCTATAAGAGATGTTATATAGACACTGTTTTGCTCATTTTAGAAATGGGGAACCTGGGACTCAGGTCTATCACTTTCCTTTTAATTCTTTTTTATATGTTGTCCTCCCCCCATATAATGCAAGATAGGAACTATTTTTTTTTTTTTTTTGCTTTTATTTGTATTTTCAGCATAGTCCCTGCAGTATAGTACTAAATAAATGCTCTATCTATTTATCTTCTCTCTTTCTCTTCATATCTATATCTACTCTATGAAAACTTAGATATTGTGGAGGTTCTGAATCTAACTTATTCAATGTTTGAATTGATTTATCATATTATATATTATACATCTGTGTTGGGAGTGGCTTTGGTCTTATTTATATGATTCCCCCTCCCCCTAGTACAACTGATGAAATCACAAAGAGGACATATATATTAATGTCTTGTTATTCTTTTGTGAAGTATGATGATATTTTTCTAATAGAATTGCAAGGGCATTTTGCTGCAGCAAATCTTCCAAAAATCTAGGCTTAAATGTTTATTATTTTATGTTTAGTTTAGTTTAACCTACAAGGTATTGATATTTTTATCTGAGGAGGAGAAATTTTAGAAGTTGAGGTGGGGCAATGATAGATAATAGCAATGCAGAAGAAGCAAAAAAGAACATTAGTGAAGAGAGAAAAGGAAAGAGGGGAAAGGAAAAACAGAGGGAGAGAGCAAAAGAAAGAGGGAGAGAAAAAAATATATAGGAAAAATGGTTTTCAAAGATACCTGGTAGTAGAGAAGAAAACCAACAATAAATTCAAGGGAAAATTAGTCCTGGTATTTGGTAATTGAACTATGCTGAGGAGCAGGTCTAGGGTACCCATATAAACATCCAACGCAACAGAATTATGTGTGCCCAGGGGAAAGTAGTGTGAAAACCACAATAAGAGAAAATACAACAGGGTTCTGCAATGGAAGAGGAAGGAATTGAAAGTCTCTGCCTCTTAAGTATGATATGTCTTACTATGAGTTTACTCCAAGTTTATGTCTCTAATTCTTATTGATAGAGGGTGTGTTTGTAGGATAATACAACCAAGTTTATTAGTGTGAGAAAATAGGGGAGGGGCAGATGTTATGTCTCCTGACTGATTGCTATTTGGTAGTAAATCAATGGAGGCCCCCTGTGAGATATAGTTTTAGAAAGGTAGATACACAGAAGTACATTAAATCCCAAGATAAAAACCACCCTCTGAGTAACTTTATCTGCTCATACAAATGTAGATTGGAATGGTTGCCCCAAAAGGGTCCTAAATACTTATTTATCTAACCCTAATCATTCTCTTTAGCTCTAGACCCATATTATCAGGCAATTAATCATCCAGATTGCAAACATTTATTAAGCATCTATTATGTATCAAACACTGCATTAAACACTTTCAATTTACCTAGCCCTAATCACTTTCTCTAGTACTAGAGTAGGGGTAGGGAATTTTTTTTGGCTAAAGGGCATTTGGAAATTTATAACAATTTGTGGGTCATGCAAAAATTATCAACTCATAGAACTCCATTAGTAGGGGACTGTTATTCTAGTTTTCAGATCATCACCTATGGTTGATTACATGAATGATTTCAGGGACTTTATAAAGCCTGCAGGTCAGAGTTCCCCACCCCTGTTCTAGACCCACATTATCAGTCAATTAGTTAACCAGATAGCAAGCATTTATTAAGCACCTACTATGTGCCAGGCACTGTGCTAAACAGTTAACTGTCCATTGAACCTCTCCAGTTGGATATTGTTAGCTCTTTAAACAACGTGCTTAAAATAGATCTATCCCTATGCTTGTTCCTTTCCTGATCTTCAAATTGTTTTGATTCAACAAGCATTTATTGAGCATCTATATTGTATCAACCATAATTCAATGTCCAGGGATATGAAGACAACATAAAAATCTTTGTCCTCAAAAGAACTTTTACTTCTCTGTGGTAAGATAGCCGAAACAAAGGTAAGCATATTCATAATATTTCCACAATAAATACAAAGGAATTTGAATGGGATCTGAACTGTTAAAGCACATATGAAAGACGATATAATATAGAGGAAATGCTGTGCAAAGCCAGTGAGGTTTGAATGTGAAGTATGAGCAAGGTGAATTTAGCAGGAAAAGATGGGCTGAAATCAGATTGTTGGGGCTTTTGATGACAGCAGTCAGCACAGGATGCTGGAAGGGATGTAGAATTTAGAATTAGAGGAATTTGGGTCAATTATTGCCTTTATTCCTTGTTGCCTGAGTGACTCAGTAGATCACTTTTAACTTTTCCTGGTCTCAGTTTCCTCAACTGTAAAAGCAGCATTTGAGGCCACTTATCTCTTAAGTCTATGATTTTATTTTAAGACTTTGGATTTTATCCTGGAGGTAATAGGGAGCAGTGGGTTGTTTTGCTCAGATTGAGGACTCCACCCTTCTCTTCTGTTAGTTATTCAGGTTATTACCTCAGTCATCATCAACCTTTTTTCTCTCTTTCACCATTCACAGTCAATCACGGAGTAACTCTTTTTGCTCCAACTTCTACAATGTATTTCTGATCCAGCCCCTATTAGGTCATACCCTTATCCCTTCTCATCTTCACTATTGCAAAAACCTCCCAAAGTGACTGTGTTTCCAGTATCTGCCCCGACTCTTCCTCTCAGTTTAGCTGTTAGAACAAGTGCAATTAAACTTCTTGGAACACAAATTTTACCATGTTAATGATTATATCACTTCCTTCCTCAATAATGGTTCCCTATTGCTTTGAGTAAGAAAGGCAAACCTCTTTCCTTGAAATTCAAAGTCCTTTACAATCTTGGCTCCAGGCTATTTTTGACTATTGCAAATTAGCATTTGACAAACTCAAAGTCTCCAGCTTCAGGGATAAGAATTATCTATGTCACAAAAAGTTCTAAGAAAATGAAAACTAGTATAGAAGAAACTAGAGATTGACCCACACCTAACACTGCATACCAACATAAGGTTGAAATGGGTTAATGATGTAGACATAAAGAGTGATATTATAATCAAATTAGAAGATCATAGCATAGTTTACCTCTCAGATCTGTGGAGAGGGAAGGAATTTGTGACCAAAGAACTAGAGACTGTTATTGATCACAAAATTGATAATTTTGATTATATTAAATTAAAAAGTTTGTGTACCAAAAAAACCTAATGCACACAATATGAGAAGGGAAGCAATAAACTGGGAAAACATTTTTTATATTAAAGGGTTCTTATAAAGGCCTCATTTCTAAAATACATAGACAATTGACTCAAATTTATATGAATCAATGCCATTCTCCAATTGATAAATGGTATAAGAATATGAACAGATAATTTTAGATGAAGAAATTGAAACCATTTCTAGTCATATGAAAAAGTGCACTAAATCACTATTGATCTAAATCACTAATATAAATGAAGACAATTTTGAGATACCACTACACACCTCTCAGCATAAGATGAGAAGAAAAGATAATGACGAATATTGGAGGGGATGTGGGAAAACTGGGACATTGATACATTTTTGGTGGAATTGTGAACAAATTCAACCATTCTGGAGAGCAAATGCTCAAAAAGTTATCAAACAGTGCATATCCTTTGACCCAGCAGTATTTCTACTGGGCTTATATCCCAAAGAGATCTTAAAGGAGGGAAAGGGACCCATTTGAACAAAAATGGTTGTAGTAGCCCTTTTTGTAGTGTTTAGAAACTGAAAAATGAGTGGATGCCCATCAATTGGAGAATGTCTGAATAAATTATGGTATATGAATGTTATGTAGCATTATTGTTATGTAAGAAACAATTAGCAGGATATTTTCAGAGGGCTCTGGAGAGATTCACATGAACTGATGCTAAGTGAAATGAACAAAACCAGATCATTATACATGGCAACAAGAAGACTGTTAAAAACAGTTCGAATTGTTCAGTGATGAAGAGAGCCATATACACTCAGAGAGAGGACTGTGGGAACTGGATGTGGACCACAACATAGCATTTTCACTCTTTCTGTCGATGTTTGTTTGCATCTTGTTTTCCTTCTCAGTTTCTTTTTCCTTCTTGATCCAATTTTTTGTGCAGCAAAAAAATGTATAAATATGTATACATATACTGGATATAACATATATTTTAACATATTTACCGAATATTGGACTATCTGCTATTTACAGAGAGGATGGAGGAAAGGAGGGAAAAATTTGAGATAGAAAGTTTTGCAAAGATCAGTGTTGAAAAATCACTCATGCATATGTTTTGTAAATAAAAGCTTTAATAAAATTTTAAAAATAAATTAAATTTAAAAATAAAAAAAAGAAAAATAAAAAAAGTCAAAATTTTAAAAAATCAAAAATCTGTTATACAATCTACTCAAAATCTAGGTTTGTTCTCTTCTGGGGAGTCTTTATCTTATTATTGTTTTTATTTAAAAAAATGTTTCTCTTAATTAAACACACAATTCAATAGGTAGTTTGAAATAACAGTGTCTTCCCTAATTCTTGACATTATGATCCTCCTGAGGCAGCTATGTTGCACAGTGAATAGACTACAGGCCTTGGAGTCAAGAAGAATTAAGTTCAAATTTAACATTAGACATTTACTACCTCTATGATCCTGGGGCACATCACCTAACCCTGTTTGCCTAAGTTTTCTTATCTATAAAAATGAACTAGAATAGAAAATGACAAAGCATCCTAATGTCTTTGCCAAAGAAATTCCAAATGGATTAAATCACAAAATTTACAAAGATTACAAATCTTGTTAAAAACAAAAATTTAGAGATGACTAATAACAACAAATGCTCCTTTCCATGCTCCCTAAGATCAACTTATCTTATTTGGGGGTTCCATATTGGATTGTAGGCTCACACTGTACTTTCTATGCATTGAATTCTTAGGTCTCGTTCAAGAGAAAAGCCATACCACTTATTTTATATTGGGAGTTATTGAAGTAAACTTAGATGAAAGCTTAAAATTATGTTAAGATACTGGATGTTTGGGTTTATTGGTAAAGGAAATTCTCAGTTGAGAAAACTCCTACCAATGCCAACTGATACTTTCTGCCTCAATTTATTCAGAGTTCATAATTTTTTTTTCCTTTGGAGGTGTATAGCATTTTTCATCTTTATTCATTTATTGTTTCCATTATTGCCATACCTCTCAGATCTATACTCCTCTTTATTCCTGTAGTTTCTATTTTGTATAAGTTTTATTGAGAAATAAGCAATGAAAACAGAGAATATTCTACTTACATCAAAGATATGGCATTTCACACAATACATATATATACATATGTTAGCACATGTACATACACTTATGCATATATAACATATAATAAATATGCATATATACAAATGTGTATACCTGTATATGTGCATGCATGCATCCATCCACTGATACAGATAAAAGCTTGGAAAGTAATGTTTAAGATTTGATTTTATTAATGCTGATCCTCAGATGAAAGGGGCAAATATATTCCCATAAACCATTCCATATTCAAAGTCTTTAAATCTTGGTAACATCTTCCAGAGTGTCTACTCTCCTGTTTTAAAAGCCCAGGATTATCTTTGAAAAAGTTATTTGTAGGCTTATTCTCACTATACAAAGCATTTGGGTTGCTTAGTACTTGTCAATGGTTAGGAGTGGCATTCAATTAAGTACTTTGCAGAGAGAAAATTTATACCTTTCATTTATTTTAGATGATTACAAGAAAAGGAGCTAACAAAATGATTTTCATCTTAACTGCATTGCCTTTGTTCTAAATGTATCTTCCATTGTCAAGTGGACAGTCTTCCATCGATGTTGTATTTTACTTTGGATGCAATTCTCTGAGTGAGAATAACTGCACCTCTTTGGTAATATAAAGAATAATTTTGAAATGGCTTGCATTAGTCAGTCACAGCTACTCAAGTATGCAAGTACACTAAAATTCTGGTTATCCCATGTTCAAAGCACACTAATGTTTCAATTCTCTCAGTGTCTAAATTTCTGAAGTCTATCAATCACATTGATGGGCCTCTAGACAGAAACATACTTCTGGGCATCCTGTCACATATCCTCTTACACAACAAACGCCAGCTTAAAAATTGTACATACCTTAACTGGAATATGTTGCCCATGGCACATCAAAGGATAAAGGATAGGCTAAAGGACATATACCAATGAATGACACTTAGTTTGTTTTTTTGTTTTTTTTTTTGTTTTTTTTTTGTTTATGTGTTTGTTTTTTGGTACTTCCATACCTTTGTGATCCTCATCTTCCCACTATTCTGAGTATATTAGCTTTCATCAACATACAGATAAGTAATAAATAAATGTTCTAGTACTGTCTCAAAATGAATATGTGCAATTTGTCTTAGCAACCTAGGCAAATAATTGTTCTGTTCCAACTAAATAGTCATTTCCTTGCCTTTGGAAATGTGGGAAGAAAAGCTTTCCCACACAGTATTGGCAATCTGGAAAAGAAGAAAAAAAGGGAGTGGGGAAAGTTCCATGCTGAAGGAAAATGAATTATGCCAATAATATGTCAACATTATGCAAATAGAATGCTATTTGCATAATATTACACTGTTCTGACAATGCACAAGTCAACATCACATCAAGCCAACACACCATCACACCACCAAGCCAGTAGCATACCATCATGTCAATTAAAATTCAATATCAAGCCATGAAAGCCAACATGTCAACACATCTATTATATTGCAATAGCATGCCCATTACATGCTAGCAGTTTACCATTGAGGCAGATTACATGTCAACAGCCAAATGTATGTCAACACTTTGCTGTAAAAAGCCATCAACATGCTAACAAGACAACAATCCCATGCTATCACTTTACAATCAAACTGACAACAAAGAAACAGCATGACAACAGCATGCCAATTGTATACTAACACTTTACTGCCAAAGCTAAATTTAATTCAAACCCAACAACATATAAACATGCTAATAAAATGCCAATTATATACCTTTTTTTTTTTGCCAAAAAACTGTCAAAGAGACCAAATACATACCCATAACATGTTAATTACATGTCAATACTTTAATATCAAAGCCAATAACAAATGGCACACCAGCACTAAAATCAAAGCTGAAGACACATCAATTATACATTAGTATTTTACCATAAAAAGGCCACAATATGCTAGCAACATAGCAATTACACATTAACATTCTGTATTGATTACTATTGCACTAATTATATTACAATAACTTGTCAAATAAATGTCAATGCTTTAGTGCCAGCTAGCAACAGACTGATTATATGCAACACATTACTGCCAAAGTCAATCAACAACTCACCAGCAATATGACAATTATTATCAGCAAAGCCAATGACTCATCAATAACACACTATTAATATACCAGTTATAGAATATTTTCTAACAAAGCCAATTACATATATATATATATGTATATATATATATATATATATTTTTAGGAGATTTTTTCACATTGTCTTCTATTTTTCATTCTTTGAATTTTGCTTTATTATTTCTTGCTCTTATAACTGGCTGACTCCTTCATTGCTGAAAGCTAGTTTTAAAGGAGTCATTTTCTTCCCTAAAATTCTGAATTTCTTGCATGAACAAAATGAACAGAAACAAGATTAAAAGGGAAATATAAAGATGGGGAAAGAGCTTTACAACTAGTGTTTCTGATAAAGTCCTCATTTCTTTCTTTCTTTTCTTTTTTTAATTAATTTTATAATTATAACATTTTTGACAGTTTTTTACAACATTATCCCTTATACTCCTTTTTGTTCCTAATGTTCCCCCTCCTTCCCTCCACTCCCTCCCCTAGATGGCAGACATTCCCATACATATTAAATATGTTATAGTATATCCTAGGTACAATATATATGTGCAGAACCGAATTTAGTTGTTGTTGTTGTTTTTGTTGTTGCAAAGGAAGAAAAGGATTCAGAAGGTAAAAATAACCTGGGGAGAAAAACAAAAAAATGCTAACAGTTTACACTCATTTCCCAGTGTTTCTTCTCTAGGTGTAGCTGATTCTGTCCATCATTGATCAATTGGAATTGGATGAGCTCTTCTCTATGTTAAAAATATCTACTTCCATCAGAATACATCCTCATATAGTATTGTTGTTGAAGTGTATAATGATCTCCTAGTTCTGCTCATTTCACTCAGCATCAGTTCATGTAAGTCTCTCCAAGCCTTTCTGTATTCCTCCTGTTGGTCTTTTCTTACAGAACAATAATATTCCATAGCATTCATATACCATAATTTACCCAACCGTTGTCCAATTGTTGGGCATCTATTCATTTTTCAGTTTCTAGCCACCACAAAAAGGGCTGCCACAAACATTTTGGCACATAAAAGTCCCTTTCCCTTCTTTAATATTTCCTTGGGATATAAGCCCAGTAGTAGCACTGCTGGATCAAAGGGTATGTACAGTTTGATAACTTTTTGGGCATAAGTCCAGATTGCTCTCCAGAATGGTTGGATTCTTTTACAACTCCACCAACAATGTATCAGTGTCCCAGTTTTCCCACATCCCCTCCAACATTCATCATTATTTGTTCCTGTCATCTTAGCCAATCTGACAGGTATGTAGTGGTATCTCAGAGTTGTCTTAATTTGCATTTCTCTGATCAATAGTGATTTGGAACACTCTTTCATATGAGTGGAAATAGTTTCAATTTCATCATCTGAAAATTGTTCATATCTAATGGTCTCATTTCAAAAATATCTAAAGAACTCTAAATAACTCTGTCAAATTCATAAAAATACAGATCATCAAGATGACCAAGAGCAGATATGTACTATATTAATTCCTCTGATCTTCCCTCAGATTAGCAACAGATTAAGTCTCTGAACTGGTTTTGAAGTGACAAGATCCATGAATATTTAGCAAATTTCCAGAAGATACTTTGGAAGAACTTCAGAAAAGGTCTTTTTTAATCGGGCACAGGGAGAGCCTGCTGAGCCCAGACCACAGCACAGGAAGCCCAGAGAAAGGAGCTGAACTGCCCCAGGGAAAACTAAAGTGATTGTCACCCCTTTGCCTTCAGAGCACACCTCAATCTTAAAAAAAAAAAAAAAAAAAAAAAAAAATTAGCAAAAAAACAAAAAAGAATTCTGAACATAGAAAGTTCTTTTTGAAGAAAGAGAAGGACAGACCTCAAATCCTCAGGACTATAAAGGCAAATCAACTCCAGCTGAACTGCCAAAGGGTGATATGTGTTGGTCCCCATTTCACAAGGCTCTCCTGAAAGAATTCCAAAAGGATCTAAAAAGAGAGTTAGAAGAAAAATGGGGAAAGGAAATGAGATCTTTGCAAGAGTGTGTGGAAAAAGAAAACCAGAAATTATCTGAAGAAAACTCCTTAAAAATAGACTTGATGAAATGGAAAAAACATATAACTCCTTACAAAAAAAAAAAAAAAGAAGAAAAAAAAAAGATATAAAAAGAAACTAATTTGTTGAAAAACAGAACTTGTAAAATGGAAAAAAAAATAAACAAAAAGCCTTAATGGGCCAAAGACAAAGGGAGATAAAACAGTTAACTATAGAAAATAATTTATTAAAAATTAGATTTGAACAAATGGAAGTGAATGACTCAATGAAACCACAAGAATCAGTCAAACAAAACCAAAAAATTAAAAAAATAGAGGAAAATGTAAATACCACCTTGGAAAACCAACTGATCTGAAAAAATAGATCTAGGAGATACAATCTAAGTATTATTGGACTTCCTGAAACTCATGATGAAAAAAAGAGCCTGGATCATCTTTCAGGAAATCATCAAGATAAACTATCTGGGTGCCTAGAATCAAAGGATAAAATAACCATTGAAAGAATTCACCAATCACCTCATGAAAGAGACCTCAAAATGAAAATTCCAAGGAACATCATAGCTAAATTTTAGAATAATCAAATTAAGGAGAAAATATTGCAAGCAGCCAAAAGAAAACAATCCAAATATTGAGGAGCTGCAATCAGGATTACCAAAGATCTAGCAGCTTCCATTTTAAAAGATTGAAGGGCATGGAATATGATATTCTGAAAGGCAAAGGAACTTGGATTGCAGCCAGGAAGCAATTATATAGCAAAATTGAACATCATCTTTTGTGGTAAAAGATGAACATTTAATGAAACAGGTGAATTTCATCTATTTCTGATGGAAGTACCAGAGCTGAATAGAAAATTTGATCTTCAAATGCATGACTCAAGAGAAACACAAAAAAGTAAAAAAAAAAAAAATAAAAATAACTTTCTTTTAAAAGTTAAAAATCTAACTCTGAGGTAGCACTACATACCTCTCAGGTTGACTAAGATGATAGAAAAAAAATAATGACAAATGTTGGAGGGGATGTAGGAAAACTGGAACACTAACACATTATTCGTGGATCCAACCATTCTGGAGAGCAATTTGAAATTATGTCCAAAGGGTTATCAAACTGCGTATACCCTTTGATCCAGCAGGATTTCTATTGGGCTTATATCCTAAAGAGATCTTAAAGGAAAGAAAGGGACCCACATATACAAAAATGTGGCAATCCTATTTCTAGTAGCAAGAAACTAGAAACTGAGTGGATACCCATCAGTTAGGGAATGGCTGAATAAGTTATGGTATATGAATGTTATGGAATAGTATTGTTATATAAGAAATTATCAGCAGGATGATGTCAGAGAGGCCTGGAAAGACTTACATGAACTAATGCTAAGTGAAGTGAACAGGACATCATTGTACACAACAACAAAAAGATTATACGATCATCAATTCTGACGGACGTAGCTCTTTTCATCAATGAGATAATTCTAGCCAGTTCCAATGATCTTGTGATGATGAGAGCCAGCTACACCCAGAGAGAAAACTGTGGGAATTGAGGGTGGATTACAATATAGGATTGCACTGTTTTTGTTGTGGTTTGCTTAACTTTTATTTTCTCATTTTCTTTTTTGCTTTTTGATCTGATTTTCCTTGTGCAGCAAAATAATTGTATAAATATGTATGCCGAATTTGGATTTAACATATTTTTACCATGTTAAAAATATATAAAGAAACACCCCCAAAATATATTTTCACTAAAATATATTATGTTAACATATTATTTGTTTATTATTATTATTATTATTATTATTATTATTATTATTATTATTTTAAATAAATGTTTTTAAATGTGTCACTTTTATTTTCAATACAGTAAATATTGATGAGGATATCATATATAAACAAAAGCTTTTTAAAATCATAATTTTTTGAATGTAAGTGCTTTCTGAGGTCAAAAGTTTGAGAATTATTATGTAAATGAAAAACAATTAAATAGGTATTCATTGTCAAAAAAAAAGTTTAAAAAGTTAAAAAGCTTATATTCCTATATGGGAAGATGATATATTTAACTTTGGAGATCTGTGTCTATGTTATGGCAGCAATAATTGGATGTTATTGTGACGATTTAAAAAAGAAATTAGAGGAGGAAAGGCAATTCTACTGGAAAAATAGAAAAATAGTGTTAAAATTGGGTAAATTACATTTCACAGAGGCAAAAAATATTTATTTCAAATTGAGGGAGGGAGGAGATGGAGATGAGCATTGTAAGAATCATAGACTTATTCAATTTCACTCAGAAGGAGAATATCAGAAACATTTGGCTTCACAGAGAACTTGTTTCACTATAAGGAAGTAGGGAGAAAGGGGGGAAAGAAGGGTAGAGCCTAAATAAAGATAGACCAGCAGTAGAGGGGGAAAGGTATAAAAAAGGCAAGGGGTTGCAAAAGGGGAGGGCTGTTTGAGGGTGAGGATGATCAGTGACAAAATCCTGGGGAAGAGGGAAAGGGGGAAAGAGAAGACAAAAATATAACTGGGGGTAAACAAAATGGCAGAAAATACAGAGTAAGTAATTTTATTTGTGAATGGGAATAGGATGAAATCTCCCATAAAACAGAAGTGGACAGTAGACTGGATTAAAAGCCAGAATCCTACAATTTGTTATTTACAAGAAACTCACTTAAATGAAAGTGAAAACATTTAGAGTAAAAGTAAAGGGCTGGAGAAAAATCTGTTGTGCTTCATCTGAGATAAAAAAAAAAAAAAAAAAAAAAAAAAGCAGGGGTAGCAATCCTGATCTCAGATCAAACAAAAGCAAAAATAGATAAAATTAAAAGATAAGGAAGAAAACCATATCCTACTTACAGGTATCATAGATAATGAAGTAATATCAATACTAAACATATATAGCATCCAAATTTCTAGAGAAGTTAAGAGAACTGCAAGAAGGATTAGATAGCAAAGCAATACTACTGGAGGATCTCAATCTTGTTCTCTCAAAACTACATTAATCAAATCACAAAATAAATAAGAAAGAAATTAAGGAGGCAAATATAATGGTAGAAAAGTTAGGGATGATAGACCTTTGGAGAAAATTGAATCAATACAAAAAGGAATATGCCTGTTTCTGAGCATTACATAGGATTTATACAAAAATTGACTATGGATTAGGACATAAAACCCTCAAAAGCAAATGAAGAAAGATAGAAATATTAAATGCATTTTTCTCAGATCATGTTGCAATAAAATAGTCAGGACACTAATACATTGCTGGTGGAGTTGTGAAAGAATCCAGCCATTCTGGAGAGCAATTTGGAACTATGCCCAAAAAGTTATCAAACTGTGCATACCCTTTGACCCAGCAGTGCTACTACTGGGCTTATATCCCAAAGAAATACTAAAGAGCAGAAAGAGACCTAATGTGCCAAAATGTTTGTGGCAGCTCTTTTTGTTGTAGCTAGAAACTGGAAGATGAATGGATGTCCATCAGTTGGAGAATGGTTGGGTAAATTTTGGTATATGAAGGTTATGGAATATTATTGCTCTGTAAGAAATGACCAGCAGGAGGAATACAGAGAGGCCTGGAGAGACTTACATCAACTGATGCTGAGTGAAATGAGCAGAACCAGAAGATCACTGTACACTTCATCAACAATACTGTATGAGGATATATTCTGATGGAAGTGGAAATCTTCAACATAAAGAAGATCCACCTCACTTCCAGTTGATCAATGATGGACAGAGGTAGCTACACCCAGAGAAGAAACACTGGGAAGTGAATGTAAATTGTTAGCACTAATATCTGTCTGCCCAGGTTACATGTACCTTCGGAATCTAATGCTTATTGTGCAAGAAGAAAATGGTATTTACACACATGTATTGTATCTAGGTTATAATGTAACACATGTAAAATGTATGGGATTGCCTGTCATCGGGGAGAGGGAGTAGAGGGAGGGGGGGATAATTTGGAAAAATGAATACAAGGGATAATATTATCTAAAATATATATAATAAAAATTATTAAAAAATAAATAAATAAAATAGTCAGGAGAAAATAGATCAAAAATTTATTGGAAATTTAATATTCTAATCCTAAAGAATGAATCGGTGAAACAGCAAATCATAGACACAATCAATCCCAGAGAATCAATAATTTCATCCAAGAGAATTACAACAATGAGACAACATACCAGAATTTGTGGGATGTAGCCAAAGTGGTAATAAGGGGAAATTTTATATTTCTAGATGCTTACTTTCATAAAATAGATAAAAAGAGAAGATCAATGAATGGATAACCCTTTCTAGTAAGAAAACTAGAAAAAGAATCAATTAAAAGCCCCAACTAAATACCAGATTTGAAATTCTGAAAATAAAATGGGAGATTAACAAAATAAAAGTAACAAAATTATTGAATTAATAAATAAACTTAAGAGTTTGTTTCATGGGAAAAAAACAATGGAATAGAAAAATCATTAGTTAATTTGATTAGAAAAAGAAAAGAAGAAAATAAAATTATTTCAGAAATTAAAAGGGAGAACTTTCCACTAATAAAAAGAAAATTGGAGTAATAATTAGAAGTTATTATTCAACTACATATCAATAAATATAATAATCTAAGTGAAATGGAGGAATACCTACAAATATAGAGATTGCCCAGATTAACAGAAGAAGAAATAAGTTACTTAAATAGTCTTTAGAAAAAGAAATAGAACAAGCTATTAATCAACTCCATACAAAAAAAAAAAAAAAAAATCAGGACCAAATGGATTTATATATGAATTCTACCTAACATTAGCGAGCAATTACTTCCAATTCTATGAAAAGTATTTGAAAAAATAGGGAAAGAAGGTGTACTATAAAATTCCTTTTATGACACAGATATGGTGCTGATATTTAAACCAAGTAGGGTGAAAACAGAGAAAGACAATTATAGACCAATTTTTTAATGCATATTATGCAAAAACCTTAAATAAAATATTAGCAAAGAGATTACAGAAAGTCATCCCCAGGATAATAAACCATAACCCAAGTAAGATGTATACCAGGAATGTAGGGCTGGTTCAACATTAGGAAAACTATAAGCATATTTGACTATATCATTAGATAAACTTAAAAAAAAAATCATGATTATTTATATCAATAGATACAGAAAAAGCATTTAATAAAATCCATTACCCATTCCTATTAAAAACAGAGAATATAGGAATAAAAGGATTTTTCCTTAAGATGATCAGCAGCATCTATTTAAAACCATCAGCAAACATTATATGTAATGTGGATTAACTTGAACCATTCCCAATAAGATCAGGGGTTAAACAAGATTGCCCACTATCACAATTACTATTTATTATTGCAGTAGAAATGTTAGAAATTAGAGAAGAAAAAGAGCTCAAAGGAATTGGAGTTGGTAATGAGGAAACCAAATTATGATTTTTTGCAGATTATATGATGATATATTTAGAGAACCCTAGAGAATCAAGTAAAAACCTATTAGAAACAATTTGCAATTTTAGCAAAGTTGCAGGATACAAAATAAATCCACATAAATCATTAACATTTTGTAGTAATAAATAATAAATATATATTATAATAAACATATATTATAATAAATATATATCATATTCATATATAATATATAATGTATAATGATAAATATATGCTATAATAAATAATACATATTATGTAAAATCCAACAGTAAGACATGCAAAGAGGAATTCCATTTAAAATAACGGTTGATAGTATAAAATATTTGGAAATCTATCTGCCAAGGCAAAGTCAGGAACTATATGAACACAATTACAAAACACTTTCCACACAAATAAAGTCATATCTAATCAACCCAAGTGCTCATGTGTAGGCCAAGCATAATAAAAATGATAATATTACCTATTATTAATTAATCTTAAATTAATTACTTACATAAATTAATCTACTTATTCAGTGCCATATTAAACTCCCAAGAAACTATTATATAGATAAAAAAAAAATAACAATTTATCAGAAGATAAGGTCATTAATGAAAAAATAATGCAAATGAAAATGGTCTAGATGTGCCAGACCTAAAACTATATCACAAAGCAGTGCTCATTTAAATCATTTCATACAGGATAAGAAAAAGAGGAATCAATCATGAAATAGATTAGGTTCACAGGACAAAATAGTCAGTGACTATAATAATCTAGTGTTTGACAAACACAAATACCCCAGTTTTTGGTATATAAAATACCTGTTTAACAAAAGAATTGGAAAAATTGGAAACTAGTATGGCAGAACCTAGGCATTGACCCATACCTAACACCATATACCAAGATAAGAATGAAATGGGTTTCGTGATTTAGACATAAAGTATGATATTATAAGCAAATTAGAAGAACAAAGGAAAATTTAACTCTCAGATCTGTGGAGAGGTGTAAATGACTAAAACTCTGAATAGTGCACTAGAATCAGACACTTAACGCTAATTATCTATTGGACTATACTCTATTAACTTGTGCATGGAAAATGGCCCATCTTTTGGTGTACACAGATAATCCTAGGAGGGATTAGGGGGTGGAATAAGACAAGAATCACTTTGGAGGAGGACTATGAGAAGGGAGGTTAGTGGTTAGCCTAGTCTTCACTTCTCCCCCTAAAGACTCCAACAGGTTCTGGGGCCTCCAGGAGGCTAACCCAGACTTCACCGAGAGGGAAAGATTTTTGTGACCAAAGAAGAACTGGAATTCATTATTGAACAAAAATATAGATAATTTTGATTATATTAAGTTACAAAGGTTGTGTACAAAAAAAAATTCATACAGACAAGATTAGAAGGGAAGTAATAAACTTGGAAAACATTTTTTATATTCAAAGGTTCTGATAAAAACTTTAATATAAAATATATAGAGAATTAATTCAAATTATAAGAATTCAAACATTGTCTAATTGATAAATGCTTAAAGGATATAAACAACTTTCATATGAAGAAATTAAAACAGTTTCTAGTCATATGAAAAGGTGCTCTAAATCACTACTGATCAGAGAAATGCAAATTAAAATACCACTATACACCTTTCAGATTGGCTAAGATAACAAGAAAAACTAATGATAAATATTAGAGGGGATGTTGGAAAACTGGGACACTGATACATTATTGGTGTACTTGTAAAGTGATTCAACCATTCTGGAGAATAATTTGGAACTATGCCCAAAGGATTATCAAACTGCCTATTCCCTGTGATGCAGCAGTGTTTCTACTGGGCTTATATGCCAAAGATATCTTAAAGGATAGAAAAGGACCCTGCATGCGCAAAAAATAATGTTTGTAGTAGTCCTTTTTGTAGTGGCAAGAAATTAGAAACTGAGTAGATGCCCATCAATTGGAAAATGGCTGAATAAATTATGGTATATGAATGTTATGGAAAATTATTGTTCCATAAGAAACGATAAGCAGAATGATTTCAGAAAGGCCTAGAGAGACTTACTTGAACTAATCCTAAGTGAAGTGAGCAGAACCAGGAGATCATTGTATACAGCAACAATAAGATTATACCATGATCAATTTTGATGGATGGGGCTCTTTTGAACAATGATGTGATTCAGGTCAGTTGTAATGATCTTGTGATGAAGATAACCATCTACACCCAAAGAAAGGACTGTGGGAACTGAGTGTGGATCACAACATAGCATTTTCATTTTTTCTGTTGTTTCTTTGCATTTTATTTTTCTGAAATTTTTTCTCCCTTTTGAACTGATTTTTCTTGTTCAGGAAGATAATTGTATAAATATGTATGTATATATAGGATTTAACATATATTTTACTATGCTTAACATATATTGGATTACTTGCCATCTGGGGAGGGAATGGGGTAAGAAGGGCAAAAATGGAAAACAAGATTTTGCCAGCTTAATGTTGAAAAATTATCCATGCATATGTTTTGAAAATCAAAAAGCTTTAATAAAAATAAATAATAAAAAGAATAAAGGTCAGGGGGGCGGAGCCAAGATGGCAGAGAAGAAACACAAGTCTCTGTGAACGTCCTCACTCCCTCACAACCAATTAAATAAATTAAGTCTCAGAATTAGCTCAGGACTGATAGATACCATAAGGACTGGAAGCACGACTTACCAGCTGAAGAGAATCTGGAGTTTCAACAGGAAAGGTCAGTTCCCAGGGGAGGAATAAGAGAGACCAGCACAGACGGTGGGGTAGGGGCACACTGCGCCCATTGCGCTGGGAAGGGCTCTGGGATCAGAGAAGCCACTGAGGTAAAGGAATCTGGCACAGGCTGTTAGCTCTTCTCTGCTAATTATTTAGCAGTTCAGAAGAGAAAGCCAAAATATTTTAAAACTCAGATTAGATTTTCCCCGGACCCTGGAGGTGACTCAGCAGATCTCGGCACCAGGGGGTGTGGCCTCAGCAACCTCCTGAGAATAGTTAAGAGATTGACAAGTGGGTGGATACGGCCCAAGGCAACACACACTGCCTAGCTTAGCTGGAGGGAGTGGAACTCAGCTCCAGGAAGTCCCAGAGAAGCGGAACCTTTGAACTAGGGACCGCGGTTTCTGGCAGACACTTCCAGTTTGAGCACAGGGGCTTTTCCCGTCACCTGCTGCAGACATCCACTCCCCACCCGGACACATAGGCTGGGCTTTGTGCTGTCTTCACTATTCTACGCCCTCGAAGAACAGTAGTGCTAATCACCTCTGAGGCACTTCCAGGGAGGGGGTGGGGAACTCTCTCCCAGAGCTCTATCTTAGCTCAGGCACAGGAGCCTCTGCATGCATCTGGTCTGGGAGGAAGCTGGTAAAGAAGTAAATAAATAATTTCCTACCCCAGGGACAGACCCCAAAAGTTTTTTTTTTAAATATGAGCAAAAAAGCTAGAAAAACTATAGATTCCTTCTATACAGAGAAAGAGCGGGTATACAACCCCGAGGAAGTTAACAGCAGAGAGTCAGCAGATAACAACCCAAAGGGGAACGATCCCTGCCCCCCATCACATAACTCTCTCCTAGAAGAAACTCTTAAAAAATTGAGGGAGATTGAAGAAAAATGGGGAAAGGAAAGGGAAGCTATGATAGAGAATAACAACGTCCTGAAATTGGAGTTGGAAAAAATAAAGAATTCACAGGAGATGCAGGGAAACAAAATTAGTGAATTAGAAAAGGTTAAAAAAACACAGGAAAGTAGGATTTCTGAATTGGAAAAGATAAAAAAGTCTCAAGAAAATAGAATTTCTGAATTGGAAAAAGAAAATAATTCTCAAAAAAAATTAGGGAAATGGAAAAAAATTCAATAGAGCAAAATAATTCATTTAAAAATGAAATTGGGAATTTACAAAAAGAACTAAAAACTGTGAAAGAAGAAAATAACTCCTTAAAAGTCAGGATGGAACAAATAGAAATGAATGATTCACAGAGAACCCAAGAATCAGTCAAACAAAAGAAAAAAAATGAGAAGCTGGAGAACAACGTCAAATACTTACTGGGAAAATCTATAGACCTGGAAAATAGATCTAGGAGAGATAATCTGCGGATTATTGGACTTCCAGAAAACTATGACCAAAAAAAGAGCCTAGATTCTATTTTACAGGAAATTATCAAAGAGAACTGTCCAGAGATAATAGAAACAGAAGGGAAAGTAGATGTGGAAAGAATTCATCGAACTCCTTCTGAAATAGACCCTAAAAAAAGAACACCACGGAATATTGTGGCTAAGCTGCAGAATTACCACACAAAGGAGAAAATCCTGCAAGCAGCTAGAAAAAAACAATTTAAATACCAAGGTGCCACAAAAAGGGTCACCCAAGATCTGGCTGCCTCCACATTAAAAGATAGAAGGGCCTGGAACCTGATATTCTGTAAGGCAAAAGATCAAGGACTGCAACCAAGAATGAACTACCCAGCTAAGTTTAGCATCTTTTTCCATGGAAGAAGATGGTCATTCAATGAAACAGAGGAATTCTATATGTTTCTAAGAAAAAAACCAGACTTAAACAAAAAATTTGATCTACATCCACAAGACTGAAGAGAAACAGAAAAAGGTACACAGAACCCTTGAGAATTGTAACTCTGTTGTGGGTATATAAAAAAAAAAACTCAAGGATAATTTGATTTTACTGATATAAAAGAAAAAAAGGGTGGTGTAGTAAAGGGAAGGAGGTCTGTTCAGAAAAAGGGGAAGGAGTGATAAAAAGAGGGAAACTACATCCCAGGAAGAGGCATAGAAAATACACCATATCTGAGGGAACTTAGTGTGGGGGAGAATCATTGTGTGAATCTTACTCTCATCAGGAGAGGCTCAAAGAGTAAATAATTAACATATTTGTTTTTCAGAGAATTTTCTCTCACCTCATTAAAAGGGGGGAGAGGAAAAGGGAAAAGGAAAAGGAGAATAAGTGAAGGGACTTGGAGGGAGGGGGGAGGGATCCTAAAAAAAAAAAGAGGGAGGGTTGCGCGTCACAAGGGGGGTCTGCAAATTAAATATCGGGGAGGGGGATCAGGGGGGTCAAGGGAAAAAAGCATAATCTGGGGATAATACGATGGCAGGAAATGCAAAATTAGTAATTTTGACTGTAAATGTAAATGGGATGAACGATCCCATCAAACGGAGACGGATAGCAGATTGGATCAAAAAGCAGAACCCTACAATATGTTGCCTACAGGAAACACACTTAAAGCAGGGAGATTCATACAGAATAAAGGTAAAAGGTTGGAACAGAGCCTATTATGCTTCAGGTAAAGCCAAAAAAGCAGGGGTAGCTATCCTTATCTCAGATCAAGCAAAAGCAGAAGTAGATCTCGTTAAAAAAGATAAGGAAGCAAACTATATCCTGCTGAAAGGTAGCATAAATAATGAAGCCATATCAATACTAAACATATATGCACCAAGTGGTATAGCATCTAACTTTCTAAAGGAAAAGTTAAGAGAACTGCAAGAAGAAATAGACAGTAAAACTATAATAGTGGGAGATCTCAACCTTGCACTCTCAGATTTAGACAAATCAAACCACAAAACAAACAAGAAAGAAATTAAAAAAGTAAATAGAACATTAGAAAAACTAGGTATGATAGACCTTTGGAGAAAACTGAATGGCAATAGGAAGGAATATACTTTCTTCTCAGCAGTTCATGGATCCTATACAAAAATTGACCATATATTAGGACATAAAGATCTCAAAATTAAATGTAGGAAGGCAGAAATAATAAATGCCTTCTTCTCAGATCACAATGCAATAAAAGCTACATTCAGTAAAAAGTTAGGGGTAAATAGACCAAAAAGTAATTGGAAACTGAATAATCTCATCTTAAAGAATGACTGGGTGAAAGAGCAAATTATAGAAACAATTAACAATTTCACCCAAGATAATGACAATGATGAGACATCATATCAAAATCTTTGGGATGCAGCTAAAGCAGTAATAAGGGGAAATTTTTTATCTTTAGAGGCTTATTTGAAGAAAATTGAGAAAGAGAAGATTAACGAATTGGGCTTACAACTTAAAAGGCTAGAAAAAGACCAAATTATAAACCCCCAACCAAAAATTAAACTCGAAATACAAAAATTAAAAGGAGAAATCAATAAAATTGAAAGTAAAAAAACTATTGAATTAATAAATAAAACCAAGAGTTGGTTTTATGAAAAAGCCAATAAAATAGATAAACCTTTGGTAAATTTGATCAAAAAAAAGAAAGAGGAAAATCAAATTGATAGTCTTACAAATGAAAAGGGGGATCTTTCCACCAATGAAGAGGAAATTAGAGAAATAATAAGGAGTTACTTTGCCCAACATTATGCCAATAAATTTGATAACTTAAGTGAAATGGATGACTTCCTCCAAAAATATAGGCTCCCTAGATTAACAGAGGAGGAGATAAATTGCTTAAATAGTCCCATTTCAGAAAAAGAAATAGAACAAGCTATTAATCAACTCCCCAGGAAAAAATCCCCAGGGCCAGATGGATTCACATGTGAATTCTACCAAACATTTAAAGAAGAATTAGCCCCAATATTATATAAATTATTTGAAAAAATAGGGGATGAAGGAGTCCTACCAAACTCCTTTTATGACACAGACATGGTACTGATACCTAAACCAGGAAGATCGAAAACTGAGAAAGAAAATTATAGACCAATCTCCTTAATGAATATTGATGCTAAAATCTTAAATAAGATATTAGCAAAAAGACTTCAGAAAATCATCTCCAAGATAATACACTATGATCAAGTAGGATTTATTCCAGGAATGCAGGGCTGGTTTAATATTAGGAAAACTATTAATATAATTGACCATATTAATAATCAAATTAATAAGAACCATATGATCATCTCAATAGATGCAGAAAAAGCATTTGACAAAATCCAACATCCATTCCTACTAAAAACTCTTGAGAGTATAGGAATAAATGGACTATTCCTTAGAATAATCAGGAGCATATATTTAAGACCGTCAGTAAGCATAATATGCAATAGAAATAAACTGCAACCTTTCCCAGTAAGATCAGGAGTGAAACAAGGATGCCCACTATCACCATTACTATTCAATATAGTACTAGAAACGCTAGCCTCGGCAATAAGAGCCGAGAAAGAGATTCAAAGAATTAGAGTAGGAAATGAGGAAATTAAACTTTCACTTTTTGCAGATGACATGATGGTATACTTACAGAACCCCAAAGACTCTGCTAAAAAGCTACTAGAAATAATTCAAAGTTTCAGCAAAGTGGCAGGATACAAAATAAATCCACCTAAATCCTCAGCATTCTTATATATCACCAACAAAATGCAACAGCAAGAGATACAAAGAGAAATTCCATTCCAAACAAATGTTGAGAGTATAAAGTATTTGGGAATACATCTACCAAAGAAATGTCAGGAATTATATGAGAAAAATTACAAAACACTTGCCACAAAAATAAAATCAGATTTAAATAATTGGAAAGACATTCAGTGCTCTTGGATAGGCCGAGCGAATATAATAAAGATGACAATACTCCCCAAACTAATCTATTTATTTAGTGCTATACCAATCAGACTCCCAAGAAACTATTTCAATGACCTAGAAAAAATAACAACAAAATTCATATGGAAGAATAAAAGGTCAAGAATTGCAAGGGAACTAATGAAAAAAAAAACTCAGAGTAAGGTGGTCTAAGTGTACCTGATCTAAAGCTATATTATATAGCAGCAGTCACCAAAACCATTTGGTATTGGCTAAGAAATAGAACGGTAGATCAGTGGAACAGATTAGATACAAAGGATAAAAAAGGGTACATCTATAGGAATCTAATCTTTGACAAACCCAAAGATTCCAACATTAGGGATAAAAATTCATTATTCGGAAAAAACTGTTGGGAAAACTGGAAATTAGTATGGCAGAAATTAGATATGGATCCACATCCACACTTAACACCATATACCAAGATAAGATCAAAATGGATCCATGATTTAGGCATAAAGAGGGAGATAATAAATAGATTAGAGGAACAGAGGATAATCTACCTCTCAGACTTGTGGAGGAGGAAGGAATTTATGACCAGAGGAGAACTAGAGATCATTATTGATCACAAAATAGAAGATTTTGATTACATCAAACTAAAAAGTTTCTGTACAAATAATCCTAATCAAACAAGATTAGAAGGGAAGTAACAAACTGGGAAAATATTTTTAAAAACAAAGGTTCTGACAAAGGTCTCATTTCCAAAATATGTAGAGAACTGACCATAATTTATAAGAAACCGAACCATTCTCCAATTGATAAATGGTCAAAGGATATGAACAGACAATTCTCAGAGGAAGAAATTGAAACTATATCCACTCACATGAAAGAGTGTTCCAAATCACTACTGATCAGAGAAATGCAAATTAAGACCACTCTGAGATACCACTACACACCTGTCAGATTGGCTAAGATGACAGGAACAAATAATGATAAATGTTGGAGGCGATGTGGGGAAATTGGGACACTAATACATTGCTGGTGGAGTTGTGAAAGAATCCAGCCATTCTGGAGAGCAATCTGGAATTATGCCCAAAAAGTTATCAAACTGTGCATACCCTTTGACCCAGCAGCGCTACTACTGGGCTTATATCCCAAAGAAATACTAAAGAGCAGAAAGAGACATATATGTGCCAAAATGTTTGTGGCAGCTCTTTTTGTTGTAGCTAGAAACTGGAAGATGAATGGATGTCCATCAGTTGGAGAATGGTTGGGTAAATTGTGGTATATGAATGTTATGGAATATTATTGTTCTGTAAGAAATGACCAGTAGGAGGAATACAGAGAGGGTTGGAGAGACTTAAATCAACTGATGCTGAGTGAAATGAGCAGAACCAGAAGATCACTGTACACTTCAACAACAATACTGTATGAGGATGTATTCTGATGGAAGTGGAGATCTTCAATATAAAGAAGATCCAACTCACTTCCAGTTGATCAATGATGGACAGAGGTAGCTACACCCAGAGAAGAAACACTGGGAAGTGAATGTAAATTGTTAGCACTAATATCTGTCTGCCCAGGTTGCCTGTACCTTCGGATTCTAATGTTTATTGTGCAACAAGAAAATGATATTCACACACATGTATTGTACCTAGACTATATTGTAACACATGTAAAATGTATGGAATTGCCTATCATCGGGAGGAGGGAATAGAGGGAGGGGGATAATTTGGAAAAATGAATACAAGGGATAATATTATAAATATATATATATATATAATTAAAAAATAAAAAAAAAAAAAGAATAAAGGTCATTTCTCACTTGATAAATGGTCAAAGAATATGAAAATTTTCAGATGCTGAAATTAAAACCATCTATAGTCATATGAAAAAAAAATCTAAATCACTATTGAATAGAAAAATGCAAATTACAACAACTTGGATGTACTGCTTCATGCCTCTCAGATTGGCTTAGATGACAAAGAAAGATAATGATAAATATTACAGGGGATGTGGGAAAATTGGGACATTAGTACATTGTTGGTGGAGTTGTGGAATTATTCAACCATTATAGAGAACAATATGTCCAAAGGGTTTATACCTTTTGACTCAACAGTACCACTACTGAGTCTCTATCACAAGGAAATCATAAAAGATAGAAAGGGGCCCCCAAGTGCAAATATGTTAGTAGCAACTCTTTTGTGGCAACAAAGAGTTGGAAAATGAGTTGATGTCCAACAATAGGGGAATACCTGAATAAGTTGTAGCATACAAAGTTAATGGAATGCTATTGTTCTGAAAAAATGATGAAGAAGCTGATTTCAGAAAGGCATGGGAAGAATACATTGTACACAATAACAGCAAGAATATGAGATAATCAACTATGAGAGGCTTGGTTCTTCCCAGTGGTTCAGTGAACCAAAACAAATGCAACAGACTTTGAACAGAAAATACCATTTGCTTTTGTTCACTTCTTTTTTCTGTTGTTTTTTTTTTTTCCCCCTATCTCATGGTTTTTCCCTTTTGCTCTGATTTTTCTCTCCCAACATGATTCATAAAGATATGTGTATTAACAAAACAAATACATAAATAATAAAAAGATTCTGTGCTTATTTTTCTAATTGGTTGACTTTCTTTTTCATAATCTTTTTTTTTTTCTTGTAATGTTCTTTTTCTTCAGTCTCTTTCATTGGATTTTTAAACACTTTTTAAAGTTCATCTATGATTTCTTTTGGGGCAGGTGATAATTTAACATTACTCTTTAGGGTAGAGGAGGCTGTTTTTTGTTTTGTTTTGTTTTGTTTTTTTTTTTCTTCCCAGTTTCCTGCACTGAAAATGAAATTCAGTTTGTTTGTTTTTTTCCATATTAATTTTCTGTGGTTGGGTTCTTCCACCTTTCCAAATCATTTTTATACAGCAAAACAACTGTTTGGACATGTATACATATATTGTATTTAATTTATACTTTAACATATTTAACATGTTTTGGTCAACCTGCCATCTGGGGGGGAGGGGAGGAAGGAGGGGGAAAATTAGAACAAAAGGTTTGGCAATTGTCAACGCTGTTACCCATGCATATATCTGGTAAATAAAAATTATAAAAATTTTTTTAAATTAAAAAAAAAATAGTCACTGCCTTCCCAAGGTTTATAGACTATTGAGGGAGACAATGTGAAAACAATTATATTCATACAAAATACATACAGTATATATGGAAGGTAGTCTCAAATGAAGGGGAAAGATATTGGAGATGTGGAGTTAGGGCAAGTTCAAACTTATCTCTACCCCTTATTCTAAGCTGTCTCAAAGCTAGTGTAAGCTATTCTAAGGAAAGTAAAGAGTGATTAGGCTGTATCCAGAATGTTTATAAAGGGTTAAAAAAAAAAAAAAAAAAAAAAAAAAAAACAGGAAATTTTGGCTTTCTCATAGAAGAATAATTCACTGAACATGCTTGAGGAGAGCAAGGGAAATACCAGACTCATACTTTATGAATATTAATTTGAACAGCTGTGTGGCAGATGAATTAGAGAGAGAAGAGACCAATTGATAGGGAATTAAAAATCGTTGAGATGATGAGGTAAAGAAAAGATATGGACTCTGTGAATGGAAAGAAGGGAAAATATAATAGTGAGACATTTTGGCTATAAAATTAATAGGACTTAAAATTAATTAAATATCAAGGTTGGAGGGGATTGGACAGTAAATGATAACTCATAAGTTGTAAATTAGGGTGACTGAAAGATGATGTTGCCTTTGACAAGCATAGGGAAGTTTGGACGAGTTTGTTGTTATGTTTGTGTTAAGGGAGATGAATTATGTTTTGAATTATTGAGTTTGAGATACCTTTGGGATATCCAAGTGTAGATGACTAAGAGACTAGTAAGAGTATATTACAGTCCTGGGGAGAGATGAATGATGAATATGTAGAATATGAATATTCTCTGAATAGGAGATGCTAATTAATTTTCTGTATTAGGTGAAAGGGTGATCTTTGCCTGAAGGAGTTACTTTAGTAAACTCAAATCCCAGAATATAGTCTGAGGTATCAAATGTAGATTATGGACATTTTAAAACTAAACCTCAAACATCTTAATGCTGTTTCTTACAACAAAAGAAACAATGCCAAAATCACTACAATTACGAAGCAAAATGAATAGAGTATTTGATGTTTAAAATAAATAAGAAACAAGAACATAGGATTTTGTCCTTGGAACTATAACTATCTGTTAGGATTACTAGGTGAGAACTCAGGTTGTCTGGACAGTGACAAGGTGAGAATCCAGGTTGTCTGGACAATTACAAGGTGAGAACTCAGGTTGACTTGATAGAAGGAGCAAGCTCATTGGCTGAAGTGGTTCTTCCCAGAAGCCCTTGCATTATCCCACGCCCATTCTCTGGGAGGATAAAAGAGGCAACAGTGGGCCTGGAAAGCAGTCTGCCTGGAGAAGGATAAGAGCTGGAGGAGATTCAGAGCCAGGATTCAAGGAGAAGTCTCTGCATTACATCAGGCCTGACGGGGCTCTCTGCAGGAAGGGAAGTCACTTCTCTGGACAAGAGTTAACAGCAACTACCTGGAGACAACGGTTCACTACAGGAAGAAGAATCTGTCTGAGAGATTTGAGTAGACACAGCAGATCTCTTCCCAGAGAGGGATCCAGCAGCTTCTGGAGAAGACAGCTCGCTACAATTGGCGCCCAACGTGGGGCAAGGACTTTCCTTATCCTGACAAGAGGAGCTAGACCAGACCTTTGAAATTTGGTGCCTGGACACGGTCCTGATTCCAGTGGAAAAGCCTCCCATCCAGATCTCAGTCTCTCTGACCCAGAACCGTGAGTAACGAGGAAACTTTGTTAAAGATTAAGTGAGCGTGCTAATAGATAAATAAGGAACTTAACTTGTTAAGGGCTAAACCAGCAATCTCTTATAGCTGAAATGGGGCAGATGTTAGCTAAATTCAATCCCTGGACCTCAGCCTACTCAACCCCAGCCCCAGAAGCAACCTCAACTCCACCCTCATTCAGGAGTGGTACTATAGAGAGTATAATCAAGATAATTGAGGAGCAGAGTTTACTTGTAACCTGGGTACAGATTGCTAAACTCTTGGCTGCATTAAGACGCACATCCCCTTGGTTTTTAGAGGAAGAAAAGATAGATGTAGATAAATGGAAGCTAGTGGGATTTGAAATGAAAGAATTTCATGCAAAAAATGGGCCTCGTTCAATTTCTGCAGAGGTATTTTATATCTACAACATAGTTCAATTATCCTTAAACTATCAAACAAGTTGTAGGAGAAGGAAAAGTTTTAAAAATGAACAGAGGAGGAAGTGTGGAGAAAGAAGGAGAGATCAAGTTCTTGCCCTAGAGCAAGAGGATTTAAATGAGGAATTATGGTATGATTCTATTGAAGAAGCTTCAACCCTGCCTAGAAAACAGATTATTGACAGGCCCACATCACCCCCACCTTCAGAGGTGGAGGAAGAAGGAAGGGAAGAGGCAGAAACACAAACAGAATTGCCTGTGAAGCAGCCTAAGCCTATGCCAAGATTAGAAAAAGCATTGGTTAAAGCTAAGAGAGAAGGACAGGATATAAGTGATTTTATACATGCATATCCTGTGATTCAAAATATTGACTCTGTAGGTCAAAAAAGGAGAAGATATGCACCTTTAGATTTGAATAAAATTAAAGATTTGAAAAAAGGTTGTACCCTTTATGGGGCTACATCAGCTTATGTTAAAATGTTACTAGATGGTTTGTCTTATGAAGTCCTAACCCCAAATGATTGGAAATCCATAGCAAGGATATGCCTGGAACCTGGAGAAAATTTATTATGGCTTGCGGAATTTCATGAATTATGTAAAATTCAAGTCAGATGCAATTTGGAAATAGGAGTTAACACACAATTCACTTTTGAGCACTTGGCTGGTGAAGGTCGGTATGGAGAGAATTCAGAACAGACTAATTATACCATGACAATATATGAACAAATTGCTAAGGCTGCAATAAAAGCTTGGGGTGTCCTCCCTGGACAGAAAGATCGCGGAGAGGCTTTCACTAAAATACAGCAAGGTCCCAATGAACCTTTTGCAGATTTTGTGGGACGTTTGCAAACTGCTGTCAAAAGAACTATTGGAGAAAATTCAGCTACAGAAATAATGACCAGACATCTGGCTAAGGAAAATGCCAATGAGATTTGCAAAAGAATTATATGGGGATTAGACAAAGATGCTCCTTTAGAGGAGATCATAAGACGCTGTGCTACAGTGGGAACAAATGCTTTTTACACCCGGACAATGATGAATGTGGAAAGACAGGGTCCCTCCTGGCAAGGGCCTTCTAGAGAAACTCGGCGATGTTTTCAATGTGGAAAAATTGGACATCTAAGAGCTCAGTGTAGATATGGAGATACAGTGAGAAGACAGGGTGAGAGAAGACCTAAAACTCCATGTCCAAAATGTCACAAGGGCCTCCACTGGGCCTCCGAATGTAGATTGACCCAGAGGAATGACAGGTGGGGCTCAGCTTCAGCCCCCCAAGTGGGGCATGATGGCAGCCGAGGTTACATCCAGAGAATTTTAAGACATGATCAATCAGCCAAAAGGCAATCAGATGGAAGAAAGGGATTGAAATTAGGAAAAATAGAGTTGTGTGCAGTAGAGACTACCGAGATACTCCCTGGAGAAGTGAAATCTGTTCCTGTTGAGCCTATGGATCCTTTGCCTCCAGGCACAGTAGGCTTGACCATTTCACCTTCTGAGAGTGCCTACAAAACAGTGTCCATCCATACACTGATGTGTGAAACTGGAGAACGTGTATCTAATATCCCAGTCACTAACACAGGCAGACAATGTGTGATTTATCAACCAGGAGAAGTAGTAGCATCAGGCTTATTGTTACGTACCCCTAATAAGCAACCTAGTGATAGTCGCCTAAATTCTGACTCCAATGAACAAAATCCAGTAATATATTGGACAGCAGCTGTGACAGCTGTATGCTTACTATTTATATAAACGGAATACCATTTGAAGGATTGGTAGACACGGGTGCAGATTGTACTGTTATTAGAGGTGCCAATTGGCCCAGTCACTGGCCAAAGATTAAAGCAGACACCTACATGTGTGGGGTGGGAGGATCAATAGCAGCAAAAGTTAGTGTTAGGCCTTTGAGATGGATATTTGAAGGAGAAACAGGAGCTTTTACTCCTTTTGTGGTTGAAAAAATCCCCATCAATCTGTGGGGAAGAGACATTTTACAGCAGATAGGATTACAAATAAGCACTTCAGCTTTTTAGGCAGGGCTGCTGTTGAAGGCCTACCTGCACTTTCACTGGTTCCTATTCAGTGGAAAACTGATTCACCAGTGTGGGTAGAATAGTGGCCCTTAAGAAGTGATAAAATTCAGGCCTTATTAGACATAGTGCAAGAACTACTTGACCAAGGACACTTGTGGCCTTCTCTAAGTCCTTGGAATTCCCCAATATTTGTGGTGAAAAAGAAATCTGGAAAATGGAGGATGTTAACTGATCTAAGAAGAGTAAATGAACAAATGGAAACTATGGGAACTCTTCAGCCTGGACTTCCATCTCCTACTCAGTTACCAAGAGAATGGCCTCTATGGGTTATAGACATTAAGGATTGTTTCTATTCTATCCCTCTACATAAGGAGGATATGAAAATATTTGCTTTTTCAGTGCCTAGTGTTAATTTGGCCGAGCCTTATAAAAGATATGATTAGACAGTTTTGCCACAGGGAATGAAAAACAGCCCTACTATGTGCCAAATGTATGTTGCTGCTGCTCTTGCTCCAGTAAGAAAAGCCTTTCCAAAAGTAATATTGTTACATTATATGGATGATATTTTGGGATGTGCACCTGAGGAACAAATGTTAGAAGCATGTCTACAAAGGACTATGGAAACATTAAAGTACTACAAACTGCATATAGCTACAGAAAAAATTCAAAGACATGCTCCTTTTCAATATTTAGGATATGAAGTATATCCTAAGACACTCACAGTACAAAAGCTTTCTTTAAGAACAGAGAAGTTGAACACCTTAAATCACTTTCAAAAATTAATAGGAGATATCCAATGGATGCGTCCAGTGTTAGGCTTAACTACCAATCAACTACAACCTCTATATGACATTTTAAGGGGAGACAGTGCTTTAAATTCACCACGCCAGCTTACAAAAGAAGCACAAGAGGCTTTGAGAGAAGTTGAACTGGCTTTATCCAATGTGGTTGAAAGAGTCACTCAAAAACTCTTGGAAATATCAGTTTTTGCTACAAAAGAGGCACCCACAGCAGTCCTTCATCAAGGAGACAGAGTGATTGAGTGGGTGAACCTCCCAGCACAACCAGAACAAAGCCTTACACCTTACCCAGTGCTTGTGGCTAGGATTTTATTAAAGGCTATTAAGAGAGTAACACAATTATCTGGAATGAGCCCTGAAAAAATATACACATTCTATACTAACACACAAATTAATGTATGCTGTGAGACCATCCCAGAATGGCAAATTTTATTGGCCACCGCTCCAATTTTGCACATGGATCTCCATTAAAGATAACCCGGCTACTACATAATTGGCGATGGATCTGTGAAGAAAAGGTTTCTAAGGTTCCTCTTAAAGGACCAACAATCTTTACAGATGCCTCCAAAGAAAATATTTGTGCTGTATACTCTCGGATTTAACCATAAAGAGAGCAGTCAGGACTCCTTTTCAGTCCACTCAACAGAATGAATTATTTGCTATCATGCTAGCTCTTACTTATTACCCAGGAGACGTAAATATAATTACTGATTCAGCCTATTCAGTAGGTGTAGTACAAAGAATCGCCACAGCCCAAATAAAATTTGCAGCTTCCAATATTTATCAGCTCTTTAAGGAACTTCAAGAGCAAGTGAGAAAACATCCAGGCAAGATTTATATCTTGCATGTCCACTCATATAGTGGACTTCCAGGTCCCATTTTTGATGGAAATTCAAAGGCAGATAGCCTTCTAACCATGTTAGCCAGTAGTCATTTATTTCAGGAAGCACAAGAATCTCATTCTAAATATCATCAGGCTGCTTGAGCTTTACGTTTACAATTTGGAATCACAAGAGAGGAAGCTAGGAGCATAGTAAAAAGCTGTACAGCTTGTCTTCCTTTCCACACTCCTACACTCCCTCCAGGGAAGAATCCTCGTGGTTTGAGACCCAATGAAATCTGGCAAATGGATTTGACCCATTATAAATCTTTTGGTCGTCTATCTTTTATCCATGTCGTGGTAGACACCTTTTCAGGATTCACATTGCAATGCCAGCAGCAAAAGAGACAGCCCGAGTGGTCACTGAATTCCTTATACAAGCATTTGCAATTATGGGTGTGCCACAAGCAATAAAAACAGACCATGGACCTGCATATATGTCCAAACATTTTACACACTTTTGTGCACAGTGTAAGATTTTACATACCACGGGCTTATCCTTTAATCCTCAAGGGCAAGCAATAGTAGAGAGAAGAAACAGAGATATTAAGACACTCCTCCAAAAACAAAAGAAAGGGGGAGCCACAGGTAACCCTAGAGAACTTCTAAATTTAGTTCTCTATACCATTAATTTTCTAATTTTTGGCCAAGATGCACTGGCTCCGGCAGACAGGTTTTATAACCCACCAGAAGGATAGTGTCCAGTGCGAGCATCTCCACTGTCCTTAGATAATTGCCAGGTGATGTGGAGAGATCCAGAAAGTGGTGAATGGAAGGGACCAGATAGGTTAACTGCCTGGGGGAGAGGGTTTGCTTGTATTTCTTCAGCAGGAGAAGGAATCAGATGGGTGCCAACAAGTCGTATTCGCCTTGTCCATCAGAGAGAGACAGAAAAAGAGAAAGACCTCAAAATAAAGGAGAAGATCTAAGAAACATCTTACACCGAAAGAGCATGGCTAATAAAAAGACTGTTAAAGAACTTTAAAACCAGCAGGAATCATTGGACTTCCTCAGACAAGATGAGATTAATGGACAATGGACTTATGGACATTTATAAATTTTCAATTTTTGATTATTTGATTATGTTATATACTTCTAGCATGTGTTATGTTACTGTGTTACTATGTGCTTATGTAATTTATGTAATTATCTGTAATACTTCCCATATTGATGGATTTATGTTTCAAGGTCATGACTGTCCTATGTTCTAAATCAAAAGAAAGGGGGAGATGTTAGGATTACTAGGTGAGAACTCAGGTTGTCTGGACAGTGACAAGGTGAGAATTCAGGTTGTCTGGACAATTACAAGGTGATGACTCAGGTTGACTTGATAGAAGGAGCAAGCTCATTGGCTGAAGTGGTTCTTCCCAGAAGCCCTTGCATTATCCCACGCCCATTCTCTGGGAGGATAAAAGAGGCAACAGTGGGCCTGGAAAGCAGTCTGCCTGGAGAAGGATAAGAGCTGGAGGAGATTCAGAGCCAGGATTCAAGGAGAAGTCTCTGCATTACATCAGGCCTGACGGGGCTCTCTGCAGGAAGGGAAGTCACTTCTCTGGACAAGAGTTAACAGCAACTACCTGGAGACAACGGTTCACTACAGGAAGAAGAATCTGTCTGAGAGATTTGAGTAGACACAGCAGATCTCTTCCCAGAGAGGGATCCAGCAGCTTCTGGAGAAGACAGCTCGCTACAACTATCTGTTGTGAGATTTGGGTGAGAAATAGAGCTTCATGAACCACTAAACTGCACTTTTCCTTTGAATAAGTATTTTGAATTTGACCTAGATATCTTGTAGTAAAAATTGTGTCATATTGATCATATTGATTTGTTTGGTTTCTGTGGTATTTGTTGACATAACCTCTCTTCATTGAATCAGTGACTCAGAGTGAAAATCAATCAGTTATCATTTGATAGTTATCTGTTATATCTTTCTATGTACTGCATAAGGTATTGAAAATATAACACAAAAGTAAAACTTTCAGCTATCAAAAAAATGAAGGTACTTCAGAGTTTTCAATATTATCCACACTTGAAAAGAAATATCTTACTATTATATCACTGACCTGTGGTGATCCAACTTTGTTCAATCCAATTTTGTTCAAACATTTCCAATGATAAGAAACTTACTTCTTTCTGAAGTAACTCATTACATATTTGGACATCTTTAATTACTTAGCAATTCCCTGACACATCATCTTGAGTCCTAACTGTACCCCTATAATATTTATACATCCATCCTAGCATGATTTCCATCCCAAACTAAGCAGAATATATTTAATTCTTTAACTTCATGACAAGTCTTTAAATATAGAATACAACTATCATGCTATATTCCTATCTATAATCCAATGGTCCTCTAAACTTTTTAAATAGGGGACCAGTTCACTGGCTCTCAGGCTGTTGGAGGGCTGGACTATAGTAAAAACAAAACCTCACACCCTGTCTCCACCTCTCAGCCCAGTGCATTGCTAACTCTAGTTTAGGTACAATGTCACTTCCTGTCTGATTTTGCCATAACCCAGTGGCTGCATAACCTCCTCAGTGGGCCACATCTGGCCCAAGGGCAGTAGTTTGAGGACCCCTGCTATAATCTAATGCAAATCTCTGATCATGGTACAATTTTGCTTGACACTTTCTTTTTACATATACTATTTAAATTAATATTCAAGATAATTCTCTATAGTCTAGGGTGTAGTTCTGAATGGACTCTGATGTAATGACATCAAAGAAAAAAAATGTTAGGGGGTGGGAAAAGGTCTGTACTTGAAAAAGAGGAAAGGAAAAGTATAATGGGACCATTAGTTTACACAGAGAGGCTTAAAAGACCTATTACATTAAAGATAAAAAAGGGAGGGAGATACGTATTGTCTGAAGCTTGATCTCATCAGTTTTGGCTCTAAGAGGAAATAACAATCATTCCACTGGGTATAACAATTTATTTATCCTATAAAGAAATAGGAGGAGAAAGAAGAAAAGAAAAGGAAGGGACAGGAGAGAAACAAGGGCAGAAATACTAAGAAAAAAATGGTAAGGGGGAAAGAGTTAGTGAAAGATAAAGAAGTGAGTAGAGTGGGTAAAAATATATGTGCAAGGGAAAGGGAAGGGGTTATAGATGAAGTACTTGGTGGGATGGGTTAAAAAAAAAAGACAAAAATAAAGACAGGGTGGAAAGAAAGAACAAAAGTATATATAGGAAAGCAAATAGGGTGGAGAAAAATTCAGAGCTGGTAATCATAACTGTTAATGTGAATGGAATTAACTCTTCTATAAAATGGAAGCAAAAAGCAGAGTGAATTATAAAACAGAATCCTACTATTTGTTGTTTAAAAGAAATACATTTAACATAGAAAGATACATACGGAGTAAATGTAAAAAGCTGAAATAAAATTTATTACACTTCAACTGAAGTAAAAAAAGAAAAGCAATTGTAATCTCAGATGAAACAAAAGTAAAATTAAATCTCATTAAAAGAGATAAGAAGGTAAAGTACTTTTTGATAAAGGGCATAGTAAATAATGAAATAGTAATGATAGTAAACATTTGTGTACCAAGTGGTAGAGCAGACAAATTCCTAGAGAAGAATTTAAGCCAGTTATAAAAAGAAATAGACAGCAAAACTATTCTAGTGCTCATTTGTTTAAATTTTTAAAAGTTTCACTTTTTAGTAAAATAATATATGTACATAATTTCCATAGTTCCTATTTTTGTTCAAGTAAAATTAATTTTGATACTATTAGTCCTCAAATTTGGATTTCAGCAAAGGCCTCCTTTTCCATCTCAGAATCAGCCAAAACTAAACAAAAAATAAATAAGAAATAAAATAGGGAAATTAATAAGATCATAGAAAAACTAGATATGATAGAGCTTTGCAGAAAATTGAATAGAGACAGAAAGGAATATATCTTTTTCCTGGCAGTACTTGGCACTTAAACAAAAATTGACCATATATTTGGTCATAAAATCTGTACAATCAAATGCAAAAAGACAGAAATAATAAATGCTTCCTTTTCAGACTAAAATGCAATAAAAATTATATTCAACAAAGGTTCAGAGACAGACTAAAACTCAATTGGAATTTAAATTATCTAATTCTAAAGAATGAGTGGGTCAAATAATTTATAATTTTATCCAAGAAAAATGACAATAATGAGAAAACATACCAAAACCTATGGGATGCAGGCAAAGTAATTCTTAGGGAAATTTTTATATCTCTAAATAACTACATAAATAAAATAGAGAAAGAGGAGATCAATGAATTAGGCATGCAATTAAAAAAGCTAGAAAAAAAATTAAAAACTCCAAATTAAATACCAAATTAGAAATTTTGAAACTCAAAGGAAAGATTAATAAAATAGACACTAAGAAAACTACTGAACTAATAAACAAAACTGAAAGATGTTTTTATGAAAAAAAAAAACAAAAAACTAAATAAAATAGATAAACTTTTGGTTAATTTGATAAGAAAAAGGAAAGAAAAAAATTACCAGCATCAAAAATGAAAGGTTGAACTCACCACCAATGAAAAA
This sequence comes from Sminthopsis crassicaudata, assembly GCF_048593235.1. Classification (NCBI taxonomy): domain Eukaryota; kingdom Metazoa; phylum Chordata; class Mammalia; order Dasyuromorphia; family Dasyuridae; genus Sminthopsis; species Sminthopsis crassicaudata. Next base: position 89,768,335 of record NC_133617.1, read on the forward strand.
GAAATTAAAGCAATTATTTGGAGCTATTTTGCCCAACTGTTAAGTAGCAAGTCTGATAATCTTACTGAAATGGATAAATATATACAAAAAAGCAAATTGTCCACATTAACAGAAGAGGAAATAAAAACTTAAACTGTCCCATTTTAGAAAAAGAAATTGAACAAGTAATTAATGAAGTCCCTAAGAAAAAATCTTCAGGACTAGGTGGATTCACAAGGGAGTTGTACCAAACATTTAAATAACTATTAACTCCAATACTATGTAAACTATTTGAAAAAATAGATAACAAAGGAATAATGCCAAATTACTTCTATGACACAAACATAGCACTAATACTTAAACCAGGAAGGGCCAAAACAGAGAAAGAAAATTATAGATCAATCTTACTAATGAATAGTGATGCAAAAATTTTAGATAAAATATTAACAAAGAGATTACAGCAATTTATCAGCAGTATAATAGCTCATGACCAAATAGGATTTATACCAAGAATACAGGGCTGGTTCAATATCAAGAAAAGTATTACCATAATCAAGCATATCAATAACAAAATCAACAGAAATCATAATATAATCTCAATAGATACAGACAAATCTTTTGACAAAATATAGCGTCCATTCCTATTAAAAACACTGAAGAGCAAATGGATAAAGGCAGCTTTCCTTGAAATAATAAGCTAATAATAACTCATAGTAAGCATTGTTTGTAATGGAGAAAAACTGGATGTATTGCCAAAAAGATCAGGGGTGAAACAAGGATGCCCATTATCTTCATTTATTATTCAACATTGTTCTAGCTTTAGCAATAAAAAAGAAAAAAAAATATGTTAAAGGAATTAGAATAGGCATTGAGGAAATAAAACTATCACTCTTTGCAGATGATATGATAATATACTTAGACAATCCTAGAAATTCATCCAATAACCACAGGAAATAATATACAGCTTTAGCAAAGTTGCAGGATATAAAATAAACCCACAACAATCATCAGTATTTCTGTACGTTACTGACAAAGCCCATTAGAAAGAGATAGAGAAATTCCATTTAAAATTACTGTAGACAAAATAAAGTGCTTGGGGGTCTACCTGCCAAAAGAACCTCAAGAACTATATGAACATAATTACAAAACACTTCTCACATAAATAAAAGCATATCTAAACAATTGAAAAAAATATCAATTTTTTATGGGTACACCAAGCTAATATAATAAAAATGACAATTCTGCCTAAATTGATCTAATTGTTCGGTGTTATATCAATCAAAGTGACAAAACATTATTTTATAGAACTAGAAAAAAAAAATTAAACAAAATTCATCTGGAAGAACAAAGTGTCAAGAATACCAAGGTAATTAATGGGAAAAAAAAAAAATAGAAAGGATGGTGGCTTAGCAGTACCAAACCTAGAACTATATTATAAAATAATAGTAATCAAAAACATTTTTGAATGGTGGATCAGTGAAATAGATTAGATATACACAATAATCAGAATTTATAGCAATCTTGTATTTGATAACCCCCTCTTCCCCAAACTCCAGCTTCTGGAATAAGAACTCACTATTTCACAAAAATTGCTGGGAAAACTGGAAAATAATATATCAGATACTCAGCATAGATCTACATCTCACACCTTATGCCAAAATAAAGTCAAAGTGGACTTGAAAATAAAAAGTTATACTATAAATAAATAAATGAGGAAAGCAAAGCAGACAAAATGAACAACTTTGATTACATCAAATTAAAACGGTTTTGCACAAATAAAATCAACAGAAACAAGATTAAAGGAAAGTACAATGAGGAAAATGTTTATCAGTATTTCTGATAAAGGTTCATTTCCAAAATATAAAAAGAACTGTGTCAAGTTTATAAGAATAGAAGCCATTTCCCAATTGATAAATGGTCAAAGGATATGAACAATTTTCAGATGATAAAATTTAAGACATTTATAGTTATATAAAAAGATGCTCTAAATCACTATTGATTACAGGAATGCAAATTAGAACAACTCTGAGATACCACCTCATACTCTCAGATTGGCTAAGGTGACAAGAAAAGTTTCTGATAAATGTTAAAGGGAATTTGAGAAAACTGGTATACTAATGCATTGTTGGTAGAGTCGTGAAAAATTCTAATGATTCTGGAGACCAATCTGAAATTATGCTCAAAAGGGCGATAAATTGTACATACCCTTTGCACTAACAATGGCATTACTGGGTCTGTAATCCCAAGGAAATCATAAAGGAGGGGAAATGACCCACATGTGCAAAAATGTTGTAGCAACACTTTTGCAGTAACAAGAATTGCAAAAGGAGTGAATGCCAATCAGTTAGGGAATGGCTAAACAAGCTATGATGCATGTAGGTAAATAAATATTATTCTATAAAAAATAATGAATAAGCTGACTATAAAAAGGCCTGGACAGATTTGCATGAACTGATGCAGAGCAAAACAAGAAGATCTGGGAATACATTGTACACAATAACAGCAACAATGTACAATGATCAAGTATGTCAGGCTTGCTTCTTCTCAGTGTTCAGTGATCCAAAGCAATCTCAATAGGCTTTGGATATAAAATGCTATCTGCAACCAGAAAAATATCTAAGGAGATTGAATGCAAATCAACAGATAGTATGTTCACTTCTTTTTTCTGTTTTTTTTTTTTGTTTTTTTTTTAAATCTCTCCCATGGTTTTTCCTTTTTGTTCTTATTTTTCTCTCCCAACTTGCTTCATAAAGTAGTGTATATTAAAAATAAATAAACTTACTAAAAGAAAAAAGATTCTCTATAGTCTTAGTCCTGATCCAAAATGATTACTAGTTCTGTCCTCTTATCTAACCAGTCTATTTCCTCTAATTATAGATGACAGAAGGGCCTCTTACAAGACTCTAGGAGTTGACTTTCCAGAGATTTAATTTTCATCAAAGGCTACTGATTTGAAGTGACTCAACTAATACATACCTGGTATTCTCTTGTCTTCAATAGCTCAGAAAGAGTAAAAACTCACCACATCTAGAGAGATACCTCCATTTTTTGAAAACCCAATTTCATTTGCAATATAGCAAAAATCTTTCTGCTCTGAATGTTTTTCTGTTACTCTCACCATGCTAAAGATTATCATTAATGACTAATTATAATATCTGTTACTTATAGTTAATTTTGTGTTTGCTATGTTAACCTCAAACCAATCTATTAGTTAAAGGTTATTATTATTATTTTCATTTTATATATGAAGCTGAAATTAATAGAGGTTATAGTTCCATTAGATTTTTAAAATAAGATCTAAAGCTAGTTTATCCTGAGTATTGATTTGTCCTCAGTATAACAAACTGCATTGTAATAAGGATAGTGCCTCCTACCTGTTTTCTACTTGTCTACAATATGGCCAGGGTAATTAAAACTGCTGCTCTTCTTGGCAGTTCTCAATGTTAATAGTAGTGATGTCAATGTAGTGCTAAAATGCCATGAGGACCAATCCTGGCCAACATCATGGCTAACTATGTACCAAGCTGCTTGGTTGCTATCAGCACTATGCTGAGTGGCTTACTACAAGACTTGGATGTCTTCAGTACCATGGACAACAACATAAATTGGGCCTTAGCAAATTGTGACAGGAACCAAAACTTATATTTTTGAACTATTTTAACTACTCAACTTTGTGTGCTTTAGGATGCCACCAGCAAGGCTACTTGCTGCCTCTTGCTTCCATCCTTGTTAGACTTTGTGTCATTGCTTTTACTTCTGTCAATGCAGCCTAAAATTAAGTTTTACTTTGGATAAACCATGTAACCTCATTGAGCCTCCATTTCCCATTTCCTTATTTGAAAAATTAATAGGGTTAAGCGTCTATCTAATAATACTGCATAGATGCAGAACAACAGATTCCTCCAAACACTCTTACAATTTACATTAATCAAAGTTTTAAAATATTTTTAAAGCTCTTTGTTATAATTACCTTGTAAGATAAGTAAAACTAGTATTTTTTATTTCTGTTTAGTAGATGCTTAAGCATAGAATGGGATTGATATAAGGAACTGATCTAAGACATGTAACTTGACCTGTATTTTTGTTTTACCCACAAAACTATGATGCTTCTCATCATTATGCATTTCATATGGAATTATTTTTCATATGGAATATTTAATGTACTTACAACATTATTCTTATTTTTGTTGTAAAGGTATAGTTTTTCCATTTTATAGAATAAAATAAATTAGAGCCTATGTGGATAGTTCAAGGTCACATAGTTTATTTCTCAGTAAAAGCCAGGAATAGAACCCATATCACACAAAAACCAAATCAGAGCTTTGTTCTGTGGTAGCATATTATCTATGTTCATTCATTTAAAATATTGGAATAGATAGTATTAGGTTTCTATGGTCATGTGCTGTGGGATATGTTTGTTCACTTGCCTTCTGTATTAAAGTTATAATCCCTCCTACTTAGGGCTCTACATTATCTACTCTGAGACAAGCACCTCTAATGCTATGCCTTTCACACTTTCTTCAGACAAGGAGACAAACAAAAGTTCCATCTCAAGTATCAGGCTTCATGCCAAAATGACACAGATGGCATTGGAGACATAGCAGCCTGGTTTTCTGAGTGTTTGCCAGCTTTGACATATTGGTTGACAGCATAAAGTATTTAGACCTAACCTACCACCAAACCTCTTGTAATTTAAATCTAGTATATTTCACAGGAGTCCCATTGCATTTGACTGACCATGGAGATAAAGAAATCTGATTTTTTAAAATTACTACTTCACTTGTGAAAGCAAATACACACACATACACAATTTTCCTTCCCTTCCTTTCCCTTTCTTTTCCCTTTTTTCCCCTTTCTTTCCCTTCCTTTCCATTTTTGCCTACTTTTTTTTTTCCCTCTCCTTCCTTGCCCTACCCTTCTCAGCCTTTCCCTTTCCTTTCTTGTTTCCAGCAATGGAAGCATACAACTTTTTATTGAGCAAATGCTTCCCTTCAGTAACCTAATCCTTACAGCTATCATATCCCAAATTGAAGATTTAGAAAGTCTGAGGGAAAAATAATGAAAATATAGATTTGGACCATAGTTTCATTTTAACTTGGATTAAATCTCAATAAATTTCAGTAAACCCCTTTGGAAAATGTCTTCTTGTTCATTTTATGAGTCATTTGAAATTTTTCCAAGAAAGAGGAAAAAGAAGTGATTCATTGTGTATCCAGTGGCATTCAACAGTTAGTATCATGTGATGTTCTACAAAGAGGTAACAGATTTACCATTAATCAAATTGGATTTCAAAGATTGATTGAAAAAAAAATCCATTCATATTCTCTCACTTAGAGAAAAAAGATACAAGTATCTATATTTGAATCTTAATTCTGATGATAAACATATATATTCATTATAATTTCTAACATTTATATAATACTTTCAAGGTTCTAAGGCACTTTATGAATATTATTCCATTTTATTCTCACAACAACCCTTAGAGATAGGTAGTACTACTTTAAAAATGATGAAACAGAAGTAGACAAACATTAAGTGACTTTTCCAGGACCATAAAACTAGTAAATGGCTGAGGATTTTAACTCAGGCTTTGTGACATCAACTCTAATGCCATACCCTTAGCTGACAGAAAGTTGAGTATAGTAAAAATAATGCTGGACCTGGATTCGTTCAGCAAACATTTACCATGTCCCAGACATTTCATTAAACAGCTGGCTGAATGATATGGTTTTGAATCCCACTTCTGAGCCTTTTTAATTCATACAAGTGTCGGTGGCTTTAACTCTCTGGGAAGTTTTCTTATTTGCAAAATGGAGATAATAATACCTGAAGTGTGTGTCTTATAAAGGTAAGGTAAGGAAAAAAATGAGATAATGTGTAAAACACTTTTAAAATCTTAAAAACACTTGTCAACCAGATAGAATCAGCCTCTAACCTGTGAATGACTGGAGCTGAACAGAGCATGTTAGAGTCATTAAAGAAATATTTAATTTCAAAGTGAAATGGCTTGCAAGGAAGGAGACATGTGCTGAAATCAACTCCCTAATGTAGACATGGCATAAGTCATTATTCTATCACTTTAGTCCAATAACTAACTATTCTACATTCATTTATTCATTTAATATATATTTAAGATTATCATAATTGACATACTACTGTAGTCTCCCATTTAGTCCACCTTTTTAAATGAATACTCCACATAGCTGCCTAAATAATGCTACTAATTGTAGTTTTTAACAATTTTTTTTCTTTTGTGATACTTATGCTTATGGCTGCATACTGAGTTGAAGCTCTGAAAATTTGGAAGGCTAACAAAAACAATGATACAAGTTTGATTCATACCAGGACTTCATGACTGATACATGTGTGCTTGTTCAAACTTGTGCGGTGCACATCTGAGATCAGAGAACAACTGAGGCTGGTCAAAGCAATATAATGATCATGGATAAGTCTAGGGAGTTTCTGTTGTTTTTCCAAACTCAGGGCACAGCTTGCTTGCTGGGACTTAGCTCTGGAAAACATAGTCTTGACACACTATGTAAATAAATGGATACTATTGTACGACAATGGGAATCTCAGCAGGTACCTTTGAAGCACTGAAAAAGCATTGTTCATGGAATATAGTAATATATCTCTGGGTCATAGCACCTCTACTTATTTGTCAAAAGACTGAGAAAAATTTCTTACAATTTTATGGATCCCTTGTTTCCTCATATCTCTGATGATATTTGATCTATTTATCAAGAGCCACTATGAAGAATGGCTTGATAAACTTTAAGATATTATAAAAACATAAGTCATCATTCTGTCATTTTGGCCCAATGACTATTCTATGTTCATTTATTCCATGTATATTTAAGATGACTATAACTGACACCTTGCACTATTGTAATAATCTCCCACTTGGTTTTTCTTCTGTAATAACTACTCAACATAGCTGCCTCAAAAATATCCCCAATTATAGTTTTTACCATTTTGCTCTCTTACCCAGAAATCTTCAGTGACTCTATAATACCAAGAATGCCTTCTCTAAACCCATCCACATATAGAAATCCCATTCCTCTTTTGCAATTCAGAGTTTTTGATATTTCCCTTGGGGAATTGATAGTATAAGGGACTTCATCAAAGTAATCTAGCCACTATGGGTCAGGGGAAAAAAAAAAAAAAAACTGATAAATCAAGGATGTATCTCTCAATAGCCAGCCCCCTACCCACTATTTCAAGCAGTCTCAGTACTCTACTGTAAAATACAAAATCTTTATACTAGAATTTAGTATTTCACAATATATCCTAATCCTACTAAGAAGATAACATTTCCTTTTAGCATAAACTCTAGCAAAACTGGTATACTTGTTCTCTGAAATCAGCATACTGGCTATAACCCTAGGTTACATGGTTACCCCCAACTCCAGAATTCCTAGAATGTACTCCTTAACTTCTTAATCATAGAATATGCTTCTTCCTTTAAAACTCAGACCATATCTCACTGTTTATGGAAAGTAATTGTAATGTAGGTGAAAAGGAACCCACTAAATATTTTAACTTTTTTTGTGTGTGTTATTCTGTTCATATGGTGTCTATTCCCTAGCTTTGGCCCTTACTCAGACTTTGTCAAGTTTTTAAAACTTTCAAATGAATTTTCTGTTTCAAAGCTTCAAAGCTAGAAAATTCAGTTACACTCAGCTGAGGAGGAGCCTTTGCCATATTATTAAAACATCAACAACAACAAAAATAGAACTACTCTAGTCCTAAGGTTTTCCAGACTTGAATAGAACAATGTCATTTACAACTCTCACTCTATAACCAAAGTATAGTGTATTTGTGTGTGTGTGTGTGTGTGTGTGTGTGTGTGTATGTGTGTGATTTGTATCAATGAATGTACACGTATTACTAGAAAGAGTGAGAAAGGAAGCTGTGTACTCTGGCTGAAGTTTCAGTGCATACAAAAAGGTTGAAGGAGTGAGAAAAGAAGCCTAAAAGTGAAAGCAAAATTGTTATCCCTGGGACAGGCCTTTTGGAAAGCACTGTGGAAATGGTGATTATTGTTTATAGTTGGTCATTCATTAGGTTGGCTTGAGTTGGATGGGAATAAGTGAGTGGTCAGTGTGGAAAAGAGAATAGAGTTTAGAAAATGACAATTGCGGTTTCTAAATTATTAGGTTTGGGAAAATAGGATGGGGCAGGAGCAAAGTGTAGAAATAACTGAGGATTGTGATCATGTAGGTTAGGAAAAAAAGAAAAAAAAAGGAAGGAAAGAAGGAAGGAAGGAAGGAAGGAAGAATGGAAGGAAGGAAGGAAAAAAAAAAGTACAAGTACCTCTACTAGAAGCACTGTTTTTGTTTTAATTTAGTTTTATTTATTAATTTTTGAAATTCTTTTATTAAATTTTGAGTTACAAATTTTCTCTCAAGTCCCTCCCCTATCCATGAGAAAGTAAGAATTATAAAATTAGATATGCATATGATATCACGTAAAATATATTTCCATATTAGACATGTTGCCAAAATAAGCAAAAAAAAAGTGGGGGGGGGGAATGTATGCTTCAATCCATACTTAAAATTCATCAGTTCTCTCTCTGAAAGTATTTAATATTTTTCATCTTGGATTCTTTCAAAACATCTTTGATCATTATATTGATTAAAGTAACTAAGTCTTTCACAGTTGAACATGATTGCAATATTACTGTAATGGAGAACAATGTTTTACCTGGTTCTGTTCACTTCACTTTTCATGAGTTTATTTCTAAAACTACATTGTTCATCATTTTTTATAGCACCATAGTAACTCCATTATAATTATATACCATAATTTGTTTTCTCATTACTCAATTGATGGCCATTTCCCTAATTTTGAATTCCTTGCCACCATAAAAAGAGCTGTTATAAATGTGTGTGTATTTGTCCCTTTTCATTATTTTCTCTTGAATATAGACTTAGTATTGTATTGTTTTGACTTCATATGTAACTATGAATGTTCAAAAACCCAAATTTTTACTGATCTTTCACATATCTACAAACGACCACAAAATTCTGGGATGATTGATTTGGGGTTACAAATAAATATTACTGAGCAAGGTAATTTCTAAATAACCAATCCACAAATAATGATTGACTGAATTTGCTATTCTCCCTGACCCCTGAATGCCTATGTATAAATGCTTTATGCTTCTTGGAATTCCCATCTCCTTTTAAGGATCATCTGAAGTGTCACTTTCATCAATAAGCAATTCTTTATTCTTCCACTTAATTTATTTTTAAAATTTTGTGTATGAATTGTTAAAATAATTTATTCTGAATAACAATCAATCTCATTGAAGATGCCTAGTAGTATTTTGAAACAATGCAAACTGTACAACATGATTTCATGAGAAAGAGTCATGTATGTGTTAACTTTTTTTCCATATGGTTTGTATACAGGATATATTTCATGACAACACCAATTATCTTACAAATACTGAAGCAGATAAGTGATCCTCCATACTTTTATTTAACAGAGACATCTTATTTGATTTTTAACATATGGGTGTTTGTGTGTTTACATACAATGCTTTAAGGAAGACAAAACTTTGAAGATGTGTAAAGTTATTTTAACACTGTGTTTAGCTGTACTGAGAAAGAAATCTCTTATGCTTTGTAAACATGAACAAATAAACAAGTTGTGATCTTGTATTGGCTGCATATTTCTGTCAATTGTGGAACTACTAACTGATTAAAAAAAAAACTGTTATGTTATTTTTCATATTTTTCCCAGCAATCTCTCCAAAATGTGTATAGCTCATACTTATTAAAGCTATAGATATGTTGAGAAAATACCCATATAAATTACTAGTTACTGTTTTGCTCTTTTATCACTCTTTGGGATTGATGGAGAAAATAAGAATTTATTAAGTAACTTATTGACAGTCTCTGTACTTTGCAAATATTAGCTTATTTGATCTTCAAAATAGCCCCATGAAATAACTGCTATCATTACTTTATTACAACTATTTATAGTTAAAGAAACTTTTTTAGTGACTTGACCAGGGTTACATCACATTTGATTTTATTCAGTTCCTTATTCAGGACTAGTGCTCTATACCACCTAGCTGCCTCCAGTAGATCTTTATCAGTAGATACTTTAAAAAAAATCTTAGATATTTCCACCTTCTACCTTGTCTTGCAAAATGATCTTCCTATAATTTGGAAACTTTGCTACAGCTACCACATATTTCCTTTATTAATACTTCTTGCCTTTGTTTTCTTTCAGTGCAAATCTGCTAGTGTTACTCTACCCTTGTTAATATTATTTTCTATCAATTAATCCTTTACAGGTTGATGATTAAAATCAGTATTTTTTTTCCTTTTTTGTTTTTTAATTTTGGGCTTTGCTTTATTCTTTGAATAGGTCAAGATGAAGATATTGAAATTTTAAGCAATTTCTTCTGTCTTTTCTGCTAATTTTTTAGGTGTTAATTGTTACATTTGATTATATGTAACAAATACTACCTCATTTTGAAAGTGTTGCTAATAATGATTCTAGTCAATAAACTTCACAGGTTTATTTTGTTGACAAAGAATTTGGTGAAGCTTTATAATGCTATATGATTATAATCATCATTTCTGTACCTTGAAGGTCCATGATCTCAACAGTATGGATACCTCTTCCACTGGAGCAGATTGTAATGAGCCTAGTTATCTCATCATGCATGATTCTTTTTAGTGTCCTTATATAATTGACCATTTTTGTTCTCATAAATTCAGACCAGTTAGTCAATTGCCTTTTATCTGATTTTCCATTCCCTTTTATTTCTTTACCTGGGATGTAGGAGGTCTTCAGGGAGGACTAATACCTCTGAAGTGAGAGCTTGCTGAGCTCTTTTCAGGGCACCTTTGGTGTCCACCTTCATCTACCTCTCACTTGTGGCTCTAAGAAGCTTTAATAGCAGCCACACCTTGTTAAACCTTGTCAGACTAACAGGTTAAGGGTATTCAGCCTCAACCCTTTCATGAGTTAGAGAGATATCTCCCCCATGCATATGAAGATTCCCCTTCTATTCCCCTGAGTGAGCAAATAAAAACAATTTGTTCTAATAACCATGAAGGGATCTGAAATAGGAATGGTGGAGTGCTTAAAACTTTGTTAGAGTAGAAGATGCCAAGGACATCTACTGCATCCTTGGTCCTTGCCACTGAACTTCTAATATCTTTGGAAGAGAAAGCAAGGCTAAAGACCACTTAAATTCAGTTCTTGTAAAAGTCATGACATTACTTGTGATATCATAAGTCCTTATCAAAAATAAAAGGTGAACAACTTCCTTATCTAAACATTCCTCTTTGTACTCTCTTTTCTTATTAAATTGCAAACTCCTTGAAGGTAGGGATGATCTTGCTTGCTTGTATTTCTGTCTCCAATACTTAGCACAGTACCTGACACATAATAAATGCTTCAACATTCTTACTTGAATAAATCATAAATTATTACTATTATTATTTTATGATGATAAAGACAATATTTGAGCATTGGTACCAAGAAAATAATTTTCCTTTCCTTAGTAATATGAGAACTTGGAATAAGTTCAACTATTTTTTTTTTTATTTTTTTTTAAGACAAGACATTGTAAGGACCCATCTGGATAGCATGATGATAATCTTCCTCAGTAGGGAAAACATGATGGCTTCAGTAATCTATTGCCACATTTCCTGAAACCTGCTTGCAAAAAGGAAACCAAACAGTTGTCCTAATTAAGTCTTTCCTGTTGTTTAAGAGAAAAAGGCAATTAAGAGCTTTGCTTAGTAACAGTTACTCAGTTCAATCCTTTGGTGAAATAATCATAATGCCTCTAGTCAAATGGCAACAAGACAGAATATTTTCTCTTGGCTCCAGGCCCAATGTCACAGTGACATTTCTAATACAACTTTCAGGCTTCTACTTTCAACCTCCCCAAACCCTTTTTTTTTTTTTTTTTTTTTTTTCCCCTATAGGAGGCAGTGCAGTATAGTTCTCTAAATTAAGAGTCAGGAAATCTGGGAAATCTAAATGAATCTGAATTATCTGTACTAAATTTATCAGTTTATTTTCCCTTTCTGAATTTTAGCTTTCTTGTCTATAAATTGAGGAGATTATATTGAATGATCTCAAAGATCCTTTTCAAGTTTAAAGATTCTATGATTTTTAACATAACATTCTCCATGCTAAAGTCCCTTCAAGTTTGGAAATTATAGTTTTTAATTATCTTATATTATGTTTTAACATTCCTACATACATTCTAAGATCACTTTATAGAAGTTCTTTTAAGTTCTAAGATTCATTCTAAGCCAAACATTCAGTTTTCTTAGATCCTTTCCAATTTTAAAGATTTTTTATGGTCTCTAAAGTCTAATGTTCTGTGGTCCTATGTATCTTCGTAAAAGTGTGGAGCATTGTAGCAATAGTTGCTCTGTTTCGGAAGGATAGCAGGGAATTAGCATTATTGTTGGTTAAAGTTATCTATATGCCTGTTTTTCATTTAGTGAATAAAAGGACAGGTTTCTATTTTAAACTAATTTGTGATGAGCAGGCTTTGTGGCTGCTTTATCTGTCAATAAAGTATATACCAGAGTCAGACCCTCAGAAAATCCACCTCACACACACGCGCCCCCCCCCCCACACACCCACCCACACACCCACACCTTTCACTTGCTATAGTCAGCAACAAGTTTTCCATTAGTTCTTTGATTTCTAAAATCCTTTAGAGAGGCAGAGGAAAAAGGACCTTTTTAATAATTCTACAAAGACAAGGCCCTATAGGAGATGATTAGATGATTTAGACAATATCTTTCAGTTCTATTTAAGAAAGATGACCCCATTCTCCCATTGATGAGTTCCTATCTAGAACCTCCATATAATGGAAATCTTTAGATCATCACTTCCATTTCCTTCCTTCTTCTACTACATGAACAAATATTAACTCAAACCTAGATAAGTGCCTTTATCCCATTTTACTTCCTCTTTTACATGATGTCTTCCATGATATGACATTAGAGTCTAAAGTGTTTAGATTTTTTTTTAATTTGTATTTCTATTCCCAACACAACACATTGCAAATATGCCAAGATCCCATTCCTCTCTCTCTCTGTCTCTGTCTCTCTTGATCTTTCTCTGACTCTGTGAATCTGTCTCTCAGTCACTCTACCCCTATGTCTGTACCTGTATCTATGTATTTTATTAAAATATTTTTATTTCCCCCCCATTACATGAGGAGGAGGGACAATTTTTGAACATTTAAAAAAAAGTTTTGAGATCCAAATTTTATCCCTCCCTTCCTCCCTTCCTCCTCCCTGAGATGACAAACAATTTGATATAGTTTATATAAGTGCAACCATCTTTCATATTTTTGAAACAATATTTTATTGACATCTATTTATTTTATCTTGCTTAATTCTCTTTTTTTATATCTGACCACCTCACCCCCAGAAATTTAGAGATCAAAACTATCAGAGTGGAAAAAAAATGCCACAGTTGAATCAGGGTCTTCTATAAAAATAGAGGAGGAGGGGAAACTAAAACAATAGATTCCGCCCTCATCTGGAATCTTGGAACAGCTATTTCATCTGGATATTAACTCTTTCTATACAGTCCCAGATATTTTAGTGTAGTTATCTGGTCTTAGATATTTTTTTTCTTGGACAATATGCTTTCTCTCATTAATTTTAGCTGTGTATTCATCTTATCCACCTAGCTTTCCACCTAAATTGCAAGTTTTTTTTTTTGGGGGGGGGTTATTTTGCTGTTCTCTGCTGTTTCTTAGGGTCAATCTTCAGGGAATTATTATGAGAATGACAATCTCTTGCTACATATTGTTAAAAAGCTCAAAATATATGGCAGAATTGAATGGTTTGTGATCATATAAGGACACACATCAATATAAATGGAGGGATAAAGAAAAGACTAATTCAAAAGACTAAGTGAAAATGTGGTAATGAATGGAAAGTTAGCATCTTACACATTGAAAGGAACTGGTAAATCTGCCTGCTAAATTCATCTACCTGGAAGTTCCCAATGGGAAAAAAATATAATTTTTGATGTAATCACAAATGACAGGCTCATTCAAGCTGAATGGAGATGGTCAAAAGATGTTGATAGTTTGGAAAGAAAACCAAATTGAGTGAGGGAAGACTATTAGGTAACAGATATAAATTTTTCTTACCTTTTTTCAAAAACAGAAAAGGGAGAAGATAGAGAGAGAGGTAGGTTAGTCTTAAAAAAAGGAAAGGATGTGATGCATTCACTTAAAGCTGTCAAAAGTTAGACAAAATGGTAGTTGAAAATTCCAACCAAGAAAATTATGACAACAGTTTTGGGGAATAGGCTATTATACCAAAATACAATAAGTTTTTACAAGACTTTCTATGATTGGTAGTATGCTATGGAATTGAGAATATATATATAGAAGACATAGACCACTTCTTCAACAAAGACTGAAATAGGGAAAGAAATAATGGGAGATGGTATCAAGGGGTTGTTTGCTTAGGAAGAAACAATTTTAGAAGAGAAAGAGAGGAAGAAAAGTTCTCCATTAATAGCTTTGATTATGTGTTTAAGATGAGGTGAAAATCTCAGACATATCAATGGGAAATTGATGTAACATTTTATATAGTTCTTTTTGAATAGTGTTCAAAGTGTTTCATGTGCACTGTTTTATTTAAGTTTGGGTAATACATTTCTGTGACCTGGATAGTATAGGTGTTTTTTTCCCATTTTACAGAAGACAAAGCTGAAGCTCAGATTATTCAAGTAATTCTCTCATTGTTACCTATGTCCTAAATGTCAGAAGCAAGATGTAATCCTACGTTTTATTGAATCTAAGCCCAGCTATAATATACTCTCTTTGAGAAAACTCATTGATTTTAGTGTCTAATAATCTCTCCCTCCTCAACTTTGTAAGCTAATTTTTCTGGCTATCTTTATGTCCCCAATAAAATCCTATCTTTTTACAAAAACCTTTTAACACCACATCTTAATTCTAGTACCTTCCCTTTGATATTTACTTTCTATTTATCCTATATATAGCTTGAACAGCTAGAATAGAGGACCAGGTCTGTAGTTAGGAAGACTCATCATTTGGAGTTCAAATCTGGCCTCAGAGACTATGTGACCATGAGCAAGTCAACTAACCTTGTTTTTTCAGTTTCCTCATCTATTCAATGAGCTGAAAAAGAAAAAGGCAAATTATTCCAGTATTTTTGCCAAGAAAACCCCAAATGGACTCCCAGACTATAAAGATTACACTACTAACATCACTGAACAAACACAAAGAATATAACTTACTTGATTTATATTAGGAAGTACCTTCTATTCTCCATTATATTGTAAATTATATTATAAATTTAGATCAAGGATTATTCTTTGCCTCTTTTTGTATCATTAGCATGTAGCCTAGTATCTGGCACAAGGTAGGTAAATAAATATTGGATGACAGATTAAAGTTTCATAATCCTGTAATAAAAACACAAGGGGTGATAAACCTCAAATATTTTTGAGATTGGTAACAGAGAGTAAAGACAAAAAGAAAAGTCATTTTGGCTGTAAGGAATCAGAAAACAATTCAAGATGGAATCACACCTCTGTTCAGGGAAAATAGGACAATAATGATGGATAACAAATGAGAGAATGGCTCAACTTTTACTTTCTTCAACTTTCTCTAAAAAGAATGTCTTTGAACTGGGAAGGCTAAAGCAAAAATGATCAAGGGAGATTTGAAATCCAATATGAGTGAGAATATGGTAAGATAGCACCTAATTGCCTTTAATGATTTGGTGCCACCAGACTGGATGAACTGCATTGTAAGTTACTATAGATATTAACTGACTTGATAAGTGAGCTCTATCATTAACTCTGAGGAGATGGACTAATGAAGAGGGGTTTAGTAAATGTACTGATTTTTAAGAGAAAGAATATAGAATATTATTTAATATCAGGTAACATGTACCTAACTTTAAGTCCTGGTAAAATTCTGGTATGAAATAAAGTAAATATTTAGGGAAAATCAATGTTCACCAAGAGTCAGTATAACTTTATCAAGAATAAGTAATACTAAATGAATCCTAATTCTTCCTTCTCTTTTTCCTTACCTCCCTCCTACCTTTTTTCCTTCTCCCCTTCTTCCCTCTCTCCCTTCTTTCCTTCTTTTGTTTATTAAATTAAAACAATTTATATGGATTTTACATAAAATATTATCTAGAGAAAAATTGAAGACTTTAAAACTGAACAAATTCAATATCTAATAATTACGCAAGAAGACCAATGAAAGACATTATTACCCTTCTGCTGACACCAAAGAGATGAACTAGAGGTAAAGCATGAGACACTTTTTAGATATGATTAATGTGTAAAGTAGTATTGTATGGCTATCTAATCTATTACAATTTTTTTTTAGACTGAGAGCTCCTACATTTGGGACTTATTACTTCCTCCAATTCCTAACATTTTCTTTGTAATCCCTGTACTTAAATCAATTAACAGTAAATTAAGTATTTAATCAGCTCAAAAAGATTCTAAAGATTTTGATTCATTGATGAAAGCAGATATCTCAACACTGGAAATGTGATACAGAAGTTTGAAAAATGAAAAATGAAGTGAAATTTGAGGCATGTATATAATATACAAAACCAAGTAGTGGGCTAGTAGAGAATGGTGATCAAATCCAATCTCTCTATTTCTCTCTCTCTCTCTCTCTGTCTCCCCCTCCCCTCCTCTCTCTCTCCTCCTCTCTCTCTCCTCCTCTCTCTCTCCTCCTCTCTCTCTCCTCCTCTCTCTCTCCTCCTCTCTCTCTCCTCCTCTCTCTCTCCTCCTCTCTCTCTCCTCCTCTCTCTCTCCTCCTCTCTCTCTCCTCTCTCTCTCTCTCTCTCTCTCTCTCCTCTCTCTCTCTCTCTCTCTCCTCCTCTCTCTCTCCTCCTCTCTCTCTCCTCCTCTCTCTCTCCTCCTCTCTCTCTCCTCCTCTCTTTGTCTGTCTTTCCTTTTTGCCCAGAAATAAATCATCTGCCACTTCTGTCACTCTTATGAGCAATAATAGATTTATTCTCTAGGTGTGGAAGCACTAATCCTGGAATAATAAATAATAGCTGACAGAAGGGTCTGCACATCAGATTCTGAGAGATATACCATGCACCAGATACATAGAAGAAAAGTGTTTTCTTGACTATACAAGACTAACAACACTTTAAACAGCATAGAGCTACATGTAAAGAATGTTTCAAGATATCTTCACAAAGGAAAAAACAAACAAATGAGCTGTTTTTACTAAGCAAATTCTGATACTTTACCCAATGGCCACATGTGCTTTCTAAATTACAATCCTGTCTGTTTGTTTGGCATAAACAAAGTGCAGCCTCAATTTGTGGGGATATTTTTATAATAACTTTCCTATCTCCTTAGTAATTACTATTTTTAAAACTTAATTAAGAATAGATGATAATTAATAGGGATAACACTGATGAGTGCTCATGATTTACAATTCTAGAAACACCCAGTACTCCAACTGGCTTCTCTAATACATCAGAGAAATAGCCAGTTGCTCTCTGGGGGACAAAAGTTAGGGAACTATACTTGTGGTACTACACTTGTTGATGGAGATTCATATTCATCAAACACAAAACAAGGGAAATAGTATTATTACTTTTTGGAGAGAAGGCAATCTGGATTAAGTGGCTTGCTTGGTAAACTAGTCAATGATTGAGATTGGATTTGAATTCTGGGCCTCCTGGCTTCAGAATCAGTACTTTATCTACTGTCCCACTAGCTGCCATTATTATTACTTTTTAAAGCATGACAGTGTAAATAGAGTACTAGACAGGGATCCATGAAACCTAAATCCAAATCTGGTCTGACTTTTATTAACCATTTGAACACAGGTAGGTCATTTACCCCTTTAAGATTCATGCAAATCTCTATAAATGATTTGTTATATGCATATATAAACAAAATGGGTTTCAGTAGCTGAATTATCTGCACCATTAAAATCACAGATCTGTGACAAATGAAAACTTTGAGTAGACTATGGAATCTGGAAAAGATTGGTCATTTAGCATATCTAAATTTCAGCAAACATTTAACTAAATTTAGAGAGAGATGGATTAGATAACTGAGAAATGATTATATAAATTGAATGAAAATGTAGTGATTATTGGATAGATATTAAATTGAAATGCATAAACCCTAGCTTACTGATTTATTTCTTATATTTAATTATATAATTATTCCTGATTTCCCTCATCTTATCTCTATCTCTCATTTATGTCAGATATTGAAATCTCCTTTTGTTATATATTTCATTGATTTTTTTTTTTTTGGTTCTGTTTCCATTATCTTTTTGTTTTCCTTTTTGAATGCCTTTTTTTTCAGTTTTTTTTTTTGTCATAATCATTGTTTTAGTTGTTCCTTCATTCTCTTCCATTGCCCTTTTCTAAACTTTTTTTTATATTCAAGTTCAATATATTCATTCACTACTACTTTATTCTCTCTATGTTCCTAATTGAATAAAAAACTTTTGAAGTATTATATTTGGGACTTCTCTCTTCTAATTAATTCCATGTTATTACCTGTGTAATAATCTTGCTCCATCATCATTTTTTTCCTGTTTTGCCTAACTCTTAGAGATGTTTTATTATAATAATATAATAAAAGAGTAATTACTTCACTGAAGAAATCAATTTGCATTCCAAAAAATTTAATCAATTCTCATTCTTGCCCTCTTTATGGACATTCTCCTTTCCCGTAGGACATATACTAGGTCCATATCTTCCCAATCTTTTTTTGTTCTGGCTACTGCCTGAAACTTAAACTTCCCTTTTCTTTAGACAACATATTGCCAGTGGAGGTACTCACTGGTATCACTATGTATCAAATTCTCCCAGACTGGAACTGTTATAAGAACCCCACATCACATTACAAACATTTAATTTTTTATTCTTTAGTAGAATGATTTTCCCATTAAGTTATAAATGGCCTTTATTGTAACTTTATTCAAAATATTCTTATCTCTTGTTTTTATCATCTCACTCTTCCATCCCTGCCCAGTTCAATATTTTCCCCTGCCCTAGGAGAATCCACAACTCCCTTCTTTCTCTTTTACTCAGCCACTTAAGAATTTAGCTTCTGTTCATTGTTCAATCAAGGATAGGATTAAGGTGTCTCACATTCATTTCTATTTCACAATTACACATTAATTCATCCTTTCTTAGTTTCTCACCTTGCTGAAATCTAGATCCTTCATAATGCCTTAGAAAACCTAGTTCAATCTAGTTGATTGAATCACACCTCAGTCCCTTTGGCTTTTCCTTCTGATTGGATATAAGGAGGATGCTCTGACCATCCATCTATTTCTCACCAGGTAGCAACTCCCATTCCTCTATTATGCTTCTATTATTTCCCATTATACCTTTTAGATTCCTTTTATTCATTATCCTGTGCCTTTAGAATGTAAGTTCCTTGGGGGCATATCCTATCTTTCTTTTTATATTGTATTTGTACTCCCAGGTCTCAGCACAGTGCCTGGAAACTTTTTGATTCATTTCTGTGGAATTCAGTTCATGCTATTTCAGACCTGTTTCTCCACCATCATTTCTTCAAATTCCACTTTCTATTTTATCTTTGTATATATTTTTTATAAACAAACATCTTAAGAATCCTTCTGCATTTAGTGTTGTTTTTAACTCTGTCAGGAAATCTTTTGACTTGGGGAAAGGTTTACCCTTCACTAGAGATCTAATGACTGTAGGTCAAAGATAGGAGGCGAAATGGAAAATAAGGAGATTTATTGGGATGATAAGGAATCTGCTCTCTTGGATAGCACACTCAGCTTCCTGGGTTACAGAATTTGTTGCAGTACATAACCACTCAGCAGTATTTTGTAGTAATTTGGATAGATAAGTACATCATTTCATAATAGTGGAAAGGGTATAAAAAAAGGGGATCACTCAGGGAAATAAAATGAAAGTATTTGAAATGTAGGATTTATTGCCAGGATAAGATGTTACTCAAAGGAAGAAAGGAGAAAAAGACCAAATAATCTTATATTGTGAAAGCAGACAAAACTGCAAAAAGTGCTAATCCAAGGACAGAAAGTAGCTATGATTTCAGTAGACAATCCCATCTTTATTGTGTTATACATAAAATGGGAACTTTCTAATACTTTATTAGGTTTTTAGCAGGGTTTCTCTATTGTTAAGTTCATTAAAATATGATGAAGTGTTAGTGGTTACTATTTTTCCCATACAACTGGATTGTGCAATTATTTCTATTTTTTTAAAATTTTGTTTTTATAAATAATTCCTAGTAAAGGATTAATATATTTCATTCTCTATTTTTTCTCTTGGCAATTTTGTTCATTTAACTTGCTGGTATTTCTGTTTGGTGTGTTTACAAGTAAAATAACATATTTTCAAAAAAAATTAGAAATATTTCAACTGTTTCTATTTTATTGAACATCCATCTTTTTTCCCTATAGTTAATCTCAGGTTTAAAGAGCATGCACCACTAGTGATATTTTAAGTTCTTTTGCCTTTTGAAATACTGTATTTCAATATATTTATGTGATTTTATGTGAGTTTAAGTACAGAATATTCCTGCATTATATCAACATAGTCTCTTTCTGCCATAATAATACTATTGACTACTGGCAAAATTTATTTTTTGTCACTGGAATTATTAAATTTCACAACCATATATGCCAATTTTATTTTTGTTTTTTGCTGTTTATTCTTAGTTTTCTGTATTCAGAAATTCTAAGCTGTTTCTTAGTGTGTTTTCTGTATTATGATTTTCTGATATTTCAATTTTTTCATATTCATCTGAGAGAACTATCATAAATTGTGTCTATTCATATTCTCTTAAAGGTCAATCAATTTTGCTTTAAAAGATATCATGCATTCTTTGTCCTTTTCTTCATTGTTTTTGGTTATCTTCTTTATTTGGAAATTTTTAGTATTCATCTTTCATTTTCATTTTAGTTTCTCCTCTATTAATTTATATGCTTACTCTCCACTTTTCTTAAATGTTTTCTTTGTAAAGATCGCTTGTAGGGTTAACCTTTTTTTTTCCTTTTTTCAATAATTCTTCACTAATCCTTCTAAAAATTCCCCACACTTTTCTCCCACTGATACAAGACTTTGGCTCTTTGCATTTTTGCTTACTATCCTACTACCTTAAGGGATTTGTACTTTACTAACTCTTGTTCCTACTTCAAATAGCTTCTAGGTTAATAGCACAGATCTTCCCTGGATTTTAATCCTCCTTCCTCAGTCTCATTGTTGCTTCTGAAATTTGCCCAGTGCCCCAGTTCCCTCTATTCTTTAGTTTTCTATCTGGATTGAATCAATGTCAAACTATTTTTTTTTTTTTTTTTAATAAGAGTGTGAAAACTCAGATGTTCTGTCCAGTCTCTTCCTCCTCAAATTTCCTCAACTAAAAGCCAACCCAGAAAAAGGAAACCTGGTCTTCACCTTTAAACCTTTCCTTTTATTCTCACATAGCTGGGAAAAGTCAATGTCTACTACTTTTTGTAACATGATAAAAAGGAAGGTTATAGGGGTGTAACAACAGAGAAGTAATTCCTTCAAAAAGACAATCCTACAAAATCCTATAAAATGCTTTATACAACTTTCCAGAGCATGAAGACTAAATGGGAGAGGGGTCTTCATTGAGGACAGTAAGGTTCTTTACTATTAATACCAAAAACTATTATATGGTCTACGTTATTGCTTTTTGACTTATGGGTTCAGTTCTAATTTCTCTTTTTCTGGTATATGTAAAGAGCCAAAATTCTGGAGAAGTATACTTGAAACTAGGATACTTACAACAAGGTGTTAACTCAGTGTTATTGATGAGATGATGGTTCTCTAGTTCACATATAATCAGTATGATGTAATGATAATGGTATTTAAGGGCTGAGGACTGGAAAAGAGACATTCCATTTTGACCATCCTCCTGGTGGCTCTCCTGCTTTCTGCACTCCTCAATTAAGATTAAGACTGGGCCAGAATAAAGACTCTAGATTCTATTCCTGACTATTCTTAGGGTGTTTATCCTACTGAGACCAAGACTTGTCTAAAGGACCTCCAGAAAGCTAGCCCAAACATTACAGGCGTATAATTCTAATATTGATTTTTTTTTGAGAGTAATGAAGATTTGGAGATATTAGTCAAGATGATAGAGGGGAATTATTGATCAATTTTACTCCCACTACACAAAGTCCCCCAAAACATAAGCACTCCACATGAAATCATGATTCAACAATTCATGGAAAAATCTGGTATATATCCTATTCAAAATTCACATGAGGGGACATCTGTTGATATTAGGGAGCCAGTCTTGCCACTGAATAGAACCCAGAAATGTAAGAACTAAACTGAGATCCTTGATTATGCACTAAAGCAAGAAGAGGAGCTATATTCAAAAGAAAAAAGTCTTTAAATTGTTGTAAAGTCAGGAAACAATTCCCCAGATGCAGTACCAGAGAGCAAGATAAAAATTAATGGTGATTTACCTGTTGTATCTGGGGGGAAAAAACAAATGAAATAAACACCAATTTTGAACCTTAATTTTAGTCTTCAGACTGATGTCTTTGTTCATTATACTTCATTATTTCTGGTCTGTTTATTTTTTTCCCTATTCTTATTTCATTTTGCTGTTGTTCAGCTGTATAAGTTATGTCTAATTTTTTGATGAATCTTCCTGACTTCATGTCTGGTTCTGAATCTACATGCTGCCTCATTGCCCAAACACTGCTTTTAAGAAGGTCAGGCCAATGCAAGTGAAAATATGCAAACAACTAACCAATAACAAATGCATAAAAAAGATATGTGCTGGAGACATTATAGATAATCAATAGAAATAAGATACCAAAATTAAACAATTGTGGGAAAGGTTTCTTGCATAGAAGGTAGGATTTTATCTGGGGCTTGAAGGAATTTGGAAAAGCAAAAAGGCAAACAATGAGAAGAAATTGCAGACTTGGAAGACAATCAGTGGAGCATAATATATGGAGTTGGAAAATGTGATTCTTGTTGGAAGAACAAAGTATTGGAAGCAAAGTCATGGTCACTGGATCACAAAATATATGGAATATTATTCTGTATAATTTAATAATTAATATTTTCTTTTATCCACTCTTTCCCCTATTTGTCAAAAACTTCATCTTTTAACCTACCTCAAAAATAGATCTCTCCCAGTTCATTGAAGCAGTTTGGAAAAGGGGAGTGTGTTAGAGGAAAGATAATGAATTCAGTTTGTGACAAATTCAATTTAAGATGTTAATGAAACTTACCTCAAAAAAGAGATCTCTCCCAGTTCATTAAAGGCATGGTTGAGGAGTGTAACCACTCCTAGAACCTATTTCTCTCTCCCTTCTTGTTAACCAATTTAAAGTGTGACCTGTTCCTATTAATCCCTTAACAAAAACCTGCTTGATTTAGGCTCTTTTTAGAGGATAGCTCTTCTGTTCTTGATTTTTCTCATTAAAGTTAGCAATGACCTGTTATGGAAGTAGGAACCTGAGATTTTGGTTCTTGTTATTTTTTTTTTCTATCAAAGATGATTGGAGGATGCAGAATCTCATTAAGCAATTAGGATTCCTTAAGTGTCAGAGAAGGATGTAATAAACCACACCTGAAGGGCAGCCGATTTTCCCCAATGTTTTATCCATTTTACCAATTTAAAATTACTCCTGTCTCCAACAAGGAAATATTAGGGAGGAATTTAGCTAATTCTTAATCCACTTTCTCATTGAACTGTCATCTTATCTTTACTACAGGACATCCAAATGATGTATTGTCAAGTCAATGAAAAGGCCATTGGCCCAATTTATTGAGCTATTGCTAGCCTTACTAATAAATTGAACATGCAATGGCCAGTACCACCCATCTTACAGTCTTCTCATTATTGTTAATAAAATATTATCTTGCCATAGAGAAAAATTGTGTCTCAACTTTTGTTGAAATTTTACTTGGCACAGATTAAATAAAATATTAAAAACTGAATGAAAAGGATAGTTACTAAGCTTTTAAATGTTAAACAAATGATTTTATATTTTATCCCTAGAGAAAATGAAGAACCACTGGAGTTTACTGAATAAGGAAATAACCTGGTTAGATTTGTACTCTGGAAAAATTAATTTGACTTCAGGGGAAAATGGAATGAAGTGGAGAGAGACTTGAGGCAAGGAGACAAACTGACATGAATAAAAAGTCTAAGAGACAGAGTTTCTGGGTAATTAAAAATCACTTTATTAGGCTAACAAATAATAAATTGAAATCAGTGGTTTCTTTCAGTAACCAAAACTTCATGTGGAAATTGTTGAATGCTTAAGTATTTTTGGACAAGGGGAGTTTCCCTGATGGTCAAAACAACTCTTGTTGGTTAACAATTAATGAGAGAATGAATATTATAATTAAAAGTACTTTTTTTTCCCTCCATAATGAGAGGCTAGGGGACTTAACTTTGATGTTAGCACTCCCAAATTATTCTGTCTTCAGCAGTCTATGCAAAGAATTTAAATCCTAAGTAAATTGAACAATGGTGAGGTTAAGTAAGAATAGTCAAAAATGAGAGACTGGGCACTGAATGAGAATGTAAAAAGAGTACCTTTGGGATTCATCTATACAGAATCATTTTTTCTTACAACCAGGATACTATTGAAATAGTCTAGGAAGAAGGCTACCAAGGTGCTAGCAATGTCAAAAGAGAGGAGGGAGCATATGGAAGAGATAATGAAATCAAATTTGTAGGTTGTTGCAACAGATTGTATATGGGGGATGAAAGAGCGGAGTCCAGAATGAAACATAGGTTTTAGGATGTGTAACTCTGAAGCTGATGATACTCTTAAAAGTAATAGAGCAGTGTGGAAAAGGGGAGTGTGTTAGGGGAAAGATAATGAGTTCAGTTTGTGACAAATTCAATATAAGATGTTAATGAAACACACAGTTTGAGATGGTCAATGTGCAATTGTTGCATATAAGACTAAAGGTTGAGAGAGAAATTAGAGTAGAATAAGGAGATTTGAAAGACATCAACATAGAGATGATAATTAAATCCAAAAACAAGTTCTGTTTATCTACATCTCCTCAAATGAATACCTTGCATATAGTGGGTGCTTGATAACTATTTATTTGCTTGGGTATATGAAAATGAATTTGCTGAATTTCTACAATAGGAATTGAAACTGTTAATTCTATCTTTCTGATCTCTGACCCCTGGCCAGCAAAGCTAACCGACCATGAACAATTTTTTCACCCTCTGTAGTAAAAATGATTTATTATCAAGTAAAAGTATTATACTGTTTAATTCCAGACTCATGTGATTAAAAGTTTTCCATATCCCAAATATCCTTCATGCTAGCAATACTCTAGGAATTCTGGAGTGGGCTGCAAAGAATTTGAGGTTCCTCCAAGTCCTGAATCAACCCAAAGCATTCTTGCTTTAGGTTATTACATCCAGGATTTCTGATGGATCTCTCCAAGCTTGTGTTTTGGTTCAACCCAAGTTTTATTGGATATTTACAGTTACTCATATATATCAATGTATCTTGCTTTCAAGACAACTTTGCCTAACTATAATGTTCTTGTGTGGGCACCTTTGTCTAAATCCAAAATAAAGTATATCTTTAAGAGCAAAGCTATATCTTTTTGGTTCACTTTCCTTTTCCAAATGACCTGATAAATTACTTTCTAAAATTATTTCAGACATTGGGGTCTGTGCTCACAAATAGCACTCTATAGTGAATTGTGGATTTTTAAATCAGACAAAAAGAATATTCCAATCAATTGTATCTACATTTGAAGTCTTTAAGATTAGATAACATTGGCAAATAGGCTAATTGTTGATTGACACTTAATTATCTTTTAGACATTCTAAATAAACCTGTATAATCTTTCTCCATTAGCTACCAAATGTACACATTTTTTCAAACACAGTTAGAAATAATTCTCATGATTTATTTGAGAAGATAACTTTCTTTTGTTAATAAATTAGGATCTCCTTAGTCCTGTGCAGAATGGTAATGGTCTAATCTCTCAGAAAGTGGAAGCCTCAGTAATGACTGGTTTGGAACTTAATATGCAAAAGACAAAATTTACCTCTAGTTTTCAGGTGGAGTTGAGAAATAGGCCAAAGAAAATCTAAAAAGAACAATTACAGATGATCTAAATGGACTCAGAAAAGTACAAGAATGAAATACTAAATAATCAACCTCTTTTAGGTCCTCTTTTCTTATAGAAATAGTGCTCTTTCTTTTTCTCCTTTTTGGAGGGTGGGGATCAGGTGAGTAAAAGTATACAACAAATCAATCCTTTCCCTCTAACTCTATGTCAGAACTATCATTTTACATTAGCCAAATTTGTTTTTCTGTCTGCAATGAAGGTAACAATGCTAAGGCTTCACATTAATCTGACTACACAGTTCAAAAAAACATATCTTTTCACTATCCCCAGGTCTATGCCATGTCCTGTCCCCCATCAGGTGTGTGTCCTTGTGTCAAATATATCCAGTGCATGCATTAACAGGTTCCATTCTCTAATTTGTCCTCTAATGACCTCATTTCAACATGTTCATGTTTTTATCATTAATGCTGACAATTATATCTTTAAATTACAAAAGTAATTTTAAATAACCTTGATTTACATGTTTGTACCAAGCCAGAAGCATAATCGATAGACTTCTGGACCTGAAATCAGGAATACACACCTTCCTGAATTCAAGATTGAACTTCAGACCCTAAGCAAGTAACTAAACCTATTTGCCTGAGTTTTAAATCAGTAAAATGAGCTGGAGAAAAAAAAATGGCAAATCAGTCCAATGTGGCTACCTAGGAAACCCCATATGGTGTCACAGAGAGGAAGACACAAATGAAGAAAATGATTTAACAATACCAAACAAATCATAATTTTCTGTGAAAATCACTGTACTTGCAAATCTAATATTATTGTTCATCAATTTTGTATGTACTTATTTACATATTTAGGATTTTCCTTAGGATGTAAAATCATTAAAAGTAGGAACTGTTTTTGCCTTCCTTTCTATCCCCAAGGTTTAGTACAGTATTTAAAACACAATAAGTTTTGATAAATGTTTGTTGATTAGTGATTAAAAAAAAAAAAAAAAAAACCTCTCTCCTTTCTAAAAATCCAAATTATCTCTGTTATATGGTATTTGGCTGACCATCTCATTCTATTACTTCTCTGTTTAAATAGCCTAAAGAATTTCTGACTAGGCATGAGGAATAAATTCCAATGCCCAAATTTCTTCCTAGATCAATGGTACTAAAAATCAATATCCCATTACTTAATGACCTTCCAAGTTTTCATAGCTTGATAAATCTAGACATTGGTATTGTTAAGATAAACAAATGATCAGTAAACAAATCACAAATTCATTGTTTCTAGAAATTTAGAAGCAAAAGCAGCATGGTTGACTATCCATGGCTTTTTGATACATGGCTGAAGTGGGTAAGTAAGGTTCATGAATTTATTGCTGGATAGATCATATGAATGAATAGATGTACTCTCTCCTAATCACATATTCAAGTCTCTTATTTTTGCAATCATACTTTTCAACCACTCCACTTGAGCACATCTGTACATTGGTTCTTTTAAGCTTCTGAGCTAGTTTGCATAAGTATTAGGATAAAACTCTGAAACAGTTTTCTTTCACTCAACAAACCTGTCTTATATTGCCTGTCTTAAGTGGACAGTCTCATTTCTTCTGTTTCAAAAGAGATATCTCTTAGAATTAAAGTGGTACTCAACTGATTTGACTTCAGGAAACTTTTATGAATGTAATGGGAAGAATTGTTAAGACTGGGAATACTATGGGGTTGGGGAAAACACATGTAATCATTCAGAGGCACGGTTTCATGCATGTTTGTCTCATTTGAACTAGAGAATAAATAATTCCAGTAACAATATCAAAAGCAACAAGGATACTACCAACAACAAATCCTGTTATTTGGCTAATGATTTCCATAAGTGATCTCGTATACATCTATTCCAGGATTATAGATCTGGAGCTGAAAAGATCATCTGTCTACCTTTTTTAAGTCATCCCTACATATAAGGAAATGGAGGCCCAGGGAACTTAAGTAATTTGTTCAAAATCATTCAAGTAGTTAAGTGACACAGGAATAGATGGAAATCAGGTCTTTGAACTTCAGAATAATTGCACTGCAATGTGTCCTATTACCCTTACTATTATTGTCTTATGAGGTAGAGTGTACAAATATGTATAATTTCCTCTTTTTACAAATGTGGAAAATGAGAATTAGAAGAAATTAAATGTATTATTTAAAGTCACATGAGTGCAAAATTAAAATTCCAAAACAGTTCTTTAGATTAAAAGTCTGGGCTCCAAAACTCAATTTTTAGAGATTTCGTTTTCTCTGGGATGTTTTCATTCGTACTCTACAGGTACAGACAACAAAGAATTGAAAAAAAAAAAAATTCAAGCTTTGACTAAATTGGTAGTATTTCTGAAGAGCTTCAAATTACTGCAAGTACTGCCAGGACCTGTGAAAAATACAGATATTACTATCTTGAAGAATAATGAAATATTTTCCTTTTTGTGAGAAATCTTGTTGTCTATATCCAAAATAAAGGAAAGTATTCACTTTTATAATTCTTGTTCTCAGAATGTTCTAAATCACATCCTGTGACTCCACCCCCACGAACTTTGCATACTTTTATTTATCTCCCAAATTTGTATGCCTTCATTTATCTTGTCTAGTATCACTATTTGACATTTTGTTTATTCAAAAAATATCAAAGTATCTACCCTTGCCTAATTTTCAGAGGACTTACTTCACACCATTAAGATTCCATATCCATATTTTAAATGCCTTCTTCCTCATAGCACTGAATAATAAACAGGTGTGTATGAATTGTTCAGGAAGGACAAGGGCCTCTGCTGTGGGGCTTGCCAAGCCCTTTTCAGGTTTGCTCATTCACTATTTTTAGCCATACATCACTTGACTCTCATCTGTGGCTTCAAGAAGCTCCAGCATTAGCAGCAACGACACCCTAGGAAAATTGTCTCTATGGGCTACATCAGTTGAATGGATGGATAAGAGCAATTTGTTCTCAGTGCTGATGGAACTACACTGATCACTGAAAAGGACATGATACTAGAGAGATGGGTTGAACTCTTCCATAGTATTCCCAACAGATCACCATTAGCCAAAGCTGAATCCATTGACCCTGTACCTTAGTCAGCCCCTCTCTAATTGAATTTTCAATTGAAGAAGAGATATTAAATGCCATCAGGCTTCTCTTCACTGATTCCTCATAGCAGAGGTCTACAAGGCAGAGATCATGCAAGTAGTTAAGTGGCGAAGGGATAGAAGGAAACCAGGTCTTTGAACTTCAGAATAATTGCATTGCAATGTGTCCTGTAATCCTTACTATTGTTTTATGAGGCAGACTGTGCAAATATTTATAATTCCCTCTTTTTTTCAAATGTGCAAAATGAGAACTAGAAGAAATGAAATGTATTTAAGGTCACACGAGTGCAAACAAAGTTAAGATTCCAACATAGTTCTTTAGATTAAAAGTCTCAGCTGCCAATTTAATCCTGAGAGAGTTCTTTTGCTCATGCATTAGCTGGCTTTTCCAGAGTATATAGCAAGAGGAGTTTAAGCTCCAGGAGATCTAGGATGCCTTCATTGTCTATCTCTATAAAGGAAAAGAAAACAAATCATCCTGTGACAATCACAAGAAGGAAGGGAAGGGTGTGTGTGTATGTCTCTCTCTTAGTCATTACTGGCAAAACTCTTGCCAGAATTGTCCTTAATAGATTGATTCTTCACCAGGACCACAATGATCTGAGAGCCAGTGTGGCTGAGGAATGGTTGACATGATGTTTGCAGCTGAGGAGATATGAGAGATGCAGAAGAAAGATCTAACACATGACATTAGTTCATCTGGTCAAGCTTTTGATACTTTCAGTTATGAGAGCTTGTGGAAGACCATGGTAAAATTTGGCTTCCTGAAGAAGTTCATTTTTATTCTATGCCAGCTCTAGGATGGCACGCTTACACAGATTCTGGATGAAGGACGATGCTCTCATACTTTCCCAGTCATCCCAGTCATCAGTGGAATGAAGCAGGCTTGTGTGCTTGCTCTTATGCTTTTCAGAATGATTTTTTTTTTCTCTGATATTGCTAGACTGAAATGGGGTCAAGGATCAGTGTTGTGACACTGGGGATAAACTAGCTTGAAAAGGCTACAGGTCTAGACTAAAATAGAAGGAAGATTTTTGCTAGCCTTCTTCTTCACAAATGATTGGGCTCTCAATGCAACTTCTAGGGCTGAATTACAATCCAGTATTGACCTATTCTCTGCCACTCTATTCTCTGATAATCAATGCAAAGAAAACAGAGGCTTTCCACCAGCCATCAATTATAACAAATGTAGAAATTTTGTAGATCCTGTGGATAAGTTTACTTGCCTTGTCAGTATACTTTCCAGGGATGTATGCATGAATGATGAGGTTGACATACTCATTGCCAGAGCTAGCTCAGTGTCTGGGAGGCTCTGAAAGAAAGTGTGAAAGTGAAGTATTAGACTGACTCACCATAACCAAAGTCCACAGAACCCATACGCTGACCTGTGAAACCTGGACAGTCTATCATCATTAGGCTAGAAAATTGAACTACTTTCATTTGAATTGTCATAAGAAGATTTTTGAAGATTACCTGGCCAGTTAAAGTACTGGACAGTGAGGTCCTCTCTTGAGTTGAATTGCCAACCCTTCAAATTCTGCTGTAGTGAGCAGTACTCCAATGGACTGGCCAATAGTTCAAAGCCAAATGCACTATTTCCTAAAAGGAAAGTCATAGAAGAAAAGAACTCACATGAAGGTCAAAAAAGCAAGATAAGAATGCCCTCAAGGTCTCTCTTAAGAACTATAGTGTTGATAATGAAACCTGGGAGATACTCACAGAGTAAATAGTAACACCCAGCATGGTGAGAAGGTGCTAAATTCTATGAAGAAAGCAGAATACCAGCAGATCAAAAGAAATGTAAGATGCCCAATTATAGAGACATTCATAATGTTCCCCTGAACCCATTATGCAGAATCACCCAAACTCATATCAGTCTGATCATCCACAGTTGACCACAATGTATTTTGATCCCAAAACTGTAATTTCATTTTGGTCCTTTGAGTACAAAGGACAAAGGTGAAGTAATAATTCTTTTTTTTTTTTTTTAATTTTTTATTATACATATATTTTTTATAATATTATCCCTTGTATTCATTTTTCCAAATTACCCCCCCTCCCTCTACTCCCTCCCCCCGATGACAGGCAATCCCATACATTTTACATGTGTTACAATATAGTCTAGGTACAATACATGTGTGTGAATATCATTTTCTTGTTGCACAATAAACATTAGAATCTGAAGGTACATTCAACCTGGGCAGACAGATATTAGTGCTAACAATTTACATTCACTTCCCAGTGTTTCTTCTCTGGGTGTAGCTACCTCTGTCCATCATTGATCAACTGGAAGTGAGTTGGATCTTCTTTATGTTGAAGATTTCCACTTCCATCAGAATACATCCTCATACAGTATTGTTGTTGAAGTGTACAGTGATCTTCTGGTTCTGCTCATTTCACTCAGCATCAGTTGATTTAAGTCTCTCCAGGCCTCTCTGTATTCCTCCTGCTGGTCATTTCTTACAAAGCAATAATATTCCATAACCTTCATATACCACAATTTACCTAACCATTCTCCAACTGATGGACATCCATTCATCTTCCAGTTTCTAGCTACAACAAAAAGAGCTGCCACAAACATTTTGGCACATATATGTCTCTTTCCGCTCTTTAGTATTTCTTTGGGATATAATCCCAGTAGTAGCGCTGCTGGGTCAAAGGGTATGCACAGTTTGATAACTTTTTGGGCATAATTCCAGATTGCTCTCCAGAATGGCTGGATTCTTTCACAACTCCACCAGCAATGTATTAGTGTCCCAATTTCCCCACATCCCCTCCAACATTCATCATTATTTGTTCCTGTCATCTTAGCCAATCTGACAGGTGTGTAGTGGTATCTCAGAGTGGTCTTAATTTGCATTTCTCTGATCAGTAGTGATTTGGAACACTCTTTCATGTGAGTGGATATAGTCTCAATTTCTTCCTCTGAGAATTGTCTGTTCATATCCTTTGACCATTTATCAATTGGAGAATGGTTCGGTTTCTTATAAACTATGGTCAGTTCTCTATATATTTTGGAAATGAGACCTTTGTCAGAACCTTTGTTTTTAAAAATATTTTCCCAATTTGTTACTTCCCTTCTGATCTTGTTTGCATTAGTATTATTTGTACAGAAACTTTTTAGTTTGATGTAATCAAAATCTTCTATTTTGTGATCAATAATGATCTCTAGTTCTCCTCTGGTCATAAATTCCTTCCTCCTCCACAAGTCTGAGAGGTAGATTATCCTCTGTTCCTCTAATCTATTTATTATCTCCCTCTTTATGCCTAAATCATGGATCCATTTTGATCTTATCTTGGTATATGGTGTTAAGTGTGGATCCATATCTAATTTCTGCCATACTAATTTCCAGTTTTCCCTTCAGTTTTTTCCGAATAATGAATTTTTGTCCCTAATGTTGGAATCTTTGGGTTTGTCAAAGATTAGGTTGCTATATATGTATCCTTTTTGTCCTTTGTATCTAATCTGTTCCACTGATCTACCGGTCTATTTCTTAGCCAATACCAAATGGTTTTGGTGACTGCTGCTATATAATATAGCTTTAGATCAGGTACACTTAGACCACCTTCCTCTGAGTTGTTTTTCATTAGTTCCCTTGCAATTCTCGACCTTTTATTCTTCCATATGAATTTTGTTGTTATTTTTTCTAGGTCATTGAAATAGTTTCTTGGGAGTCTGATTGGTATAGCACTAAATAAATAGATTAGTTTGGGGAGTATTGTCATCTTTATTATATTCGCTCGGCCTATCCAAGAGCATTGAATGTCTTTCCAATTATTTAAATTGATTTTATTTTTGTGGCAAGTGTTTTGTAATTTTTCTCATATAATTCCTGACTTTTCTTTGGTAGATGGATTCCCAAATATTTTATACTCTCAACATTTGTTTGGAATGGAATTTCTCTTTGTATCTCTTGCTGTTGCATTTTGTTAGTGATATATAAAAATTCCGAGGATTTATGTGGATTTATTTTGTATCCTGCCACTTTGCTGAAATTTTGAATTATTTCTAGTAGCTTTTTAGCAGAGTCTTTGGGGTTCTCTAAGTATACCATCATGTCATCTGCAAAAAGTGATAGTTTAATTTCCTCATTTCCTACTCTAATTCCTTGAATCTCTTTCTCGGCTCTTATTGCCGAGGCTAGCGTTTCTAGTACTATATTGAATAGTAATGATGATAGTGGGCAACCTTGTTTCACTCCTGATCTTACTGGGAAAGGTTGCAGTTTATTTCTATTGCATATTATGCTTACTGAAGGTCTTAAATATATGCTCCTGATTATTCTAAGGAATAGTCCATTTATTCCTATACTCTCAAGAGTTTTTAGTAGGAATGGATGTTGGATTTTGTCAAATGCTTTTTCTGCATCTATTGAGATGATCATATGGTTTTTATTAATTTGATTATTAATATGGTCAATTATATTAATAGTTTTCCTAATATTAAACCAGCCCTGCATTCCTGTAATAAATCCTACTTGATCATAGTGTATTATCCTGGAGATGATTTTCTGAAGTCTTTTTGCTAATATCTTATTTAAGATTTTAGCATCAATATTCATTAAGGAGATTGGTCTATACTTTTCTTTCTCAGTTTTCAATCTACCTGGTTTAGGTATCAGTACCATGTCTGTGTCATAAAAGGAGTTTGGTAGGACTCCTTCATCCCCTATTTTTTCAAATAATTTATATAACATTGGGGCTAATTGTTCTTTAAATGTTTGGTAGAATTCACATGTGAATCCATCTGGCCCTGGGGATTTTTTCCTGGGGAGTTGATTAATAGCTTGTTCTATTTCTTTTTCTGAAATGGGACTATTTAAGCAATTTATCTCCTCCTCTGTTAATCTAGGGAGCCTATATTTTTGGAGAAAGTCATCCATTTCACTTAAGTTATCAAATTTATTGGCATAAAGTTGGGCAAAGTAACTCCTTATTATTTCTCTAATTTCCTCTTCATTGGTGGAAAGATCCCCCTTTCATTTGTAAGACTAACAATTTGATTTTCCTCTTTCTTTTTTTTGATCAAATTTACCAAAGGTTTATCTATTTTATTGGCTTTTTCATAAAGCCAACTTTAGGTTTTATTTATTAATTCAATAGTTTTTTTACTTTCAATTTTATTGATTTCTCCTTTTAATTTTTGTATTTCCAGTTTAATTTTTGGTTGGGGGTTTATAATTTGGTATTTTTCTAGCCTTTTAAGTTGTAAGCCCAATTCGTTAATCTTCTCTTTCTCAATTTTCTTCAAATAAGCCTCTAAAGATATAAAATTTCCCCTTATTACTGCTTTAGCTGCATCCCAAAGATTTTGATATGATGTCTCATCATTGTCATTATCTTGGGTGAAATTGTTAATTGTTTCTATAATTTGCTCTTTCACCCAGTCATTCTTTAAGATGAGATTATTCAGTTTCCAATTACTTTTTGGTCTATTTACCCCTAACTTTTTACTGAATGTAGCTTTTATTGCATTGTGATCTGAGAAGAAGGCATTTATTATTTCTGCCTTCCTACATTTAATTTTGAGATCTTTATGTCCTAATATATGGTCTATTTTTGTATAGGATCGATGAACTGCTGAGAAGAAAGTATATTCCTTTCTATTGCCATTCAGTTTTCTCCAAAGGTCTATCATACCTAGTTTTTCTAATTTTCTATTTACTTTTTAAATTTCTTTCTTGTTTGTTTTGTGGTTTGATTTGTCTAAATCTGAGAGTGCAAGGTTGAGATCTCCCACTATTATAGTTTTACTGTCTATTTCTTCTTGCAGTTCTCTTAACTTTTCCTTTAGAAAGTTAGATGCTATACCACTTGGTGCATATATGTTTAGTATTGATATGGCTTCATTATTTATG